>NC_053027.1:541140073-541287000 GCF_003073215.2 Triticum urartu | reverse complement strand
CGGCGGCTGGGCGCCGTCCTTGCGGCTGGTGCGACGGCGGCGGACGCAAGAGGCGGCTAGGGTTTAGGTCTCCCGGCTCCCTAAGGGAAGCCGAGCAAATATTGATTGCTTCTTGCTTGATTAGATTGATACATCTCCTCTCCTTATATAGAGAGGTTTACTTGACTCCTAAGCAAACGATCCTAATACGATAAGATAATTGGGCTAAGCCCCTAATAATGATTAAGATACTTGGGCCATAACCCACTTGGCTAAGCCCCTAATATGCTGGTCATAACAGAAAGCTACTGTTCTAACTTGAAGGAAAATTTGAGGAACCTAAATGGCACTCTAACATCTCCTGAGTGAGGCCTTTCCCAAAGAAGTCATGTAATGGAGCTATCCTATGTGACCACTCTAACCAAGATCTCCCCACTTGGTCAAACAAGCCCAAAGCACTATATGTTTCAAGCATATGTGCTCCTTGCTAACTAATCGCTGGATTTAGAACTTGAAAGAATGATTTCTTTGTCTTCCCTCTATTGCCAATTGCCACTTTCAAGTAATTCAGTTCAATAGATCCTAATTCTTTGGTGAACCCTGTTGCATTACATTTCTCTTAAATACTTTTTCTTAAACCTTTCATGCCTTCTTTAGGTACAAAGATAACACGGAGTCTCGCAGCTTAACCTTACAAAAGCAAATTAGTCGTTATGCTCCCATCCATTTGGAACCAGAGGTAAGTGAGTCTATATGTCAGCATGTACCTTTTGGCCATTGATTTGATTAACATTTGTTATGGATACTTTCATTTTGACAGTTGACTACTCTATCTGAAGGAGACAAAGAAGCCTTGGGATATATTCTTAAAGCATCAATGGTTATTGATGAAATATTTTATGAGCAGGTTAGTTCTTGCATAATATACTGTTCAGATATTAGTTCTATTTCATATTGGTTAGATGTCTCATGTATAGTTATGATTCATAACATGCTCACTAGTTTTGCACTGTATAGTTCTTGCGTAATTTAATTCTGCAACTTCTTACTACTTTTCTTCTCGAGTAGGTATGGAATAGCAACACAATGCTAAGAGACTGGCTAAAAGCACACGCTGACTCCTCCTCCCTTGATAGTCTGAAGTGGGCATATTACTCTATTAATAAAAGTCCATGGTAATATGTTATTCTCTAATCAAGCTTCTCTTCATTGATTGGAATTTACTAGCATGTTCACTGAAAATTTCATCTTGGGAAGTTGCTATCATCAACTATATATTTTTGTCTTTACTTTTCTCATTCCTTCCTTGTGGCTATATACACAATTGAACAATTTCTTGTTATAAGTTAGACTCTGAGATAGGTGCATAACTGGAATGGAAGATATGCATTGTGAGAGTTAAAGCATGGGACTTGGGTTTATTTGCCATCAATCATCTCTGAATGTATGTTAGTACCAGTGCCACCCCCCTTTTTGAGAGGTTTCCATGGCGTGTCAGTGTTACTGCATTTCACCCATGAGATAATTTTTCACAAGTTTTTTGCGATGTCAACATGCACTACTGCAACTTAAAGTCTTGCAGTGTAGATAGCAAATTTCTGCAAACAAAATGGTGATAGTAAATGCAGCATATGCCCACATGCTTTTTGCCTGAGTTGTGATTTTATCAGCTGTGGATATAAAAGAGAAAGTGCAACCTAAAACTAAAATGCTTAGAGAGATCGTAGTTACTCATGTTGGTCTTGTCCGGTTTCTTCTTCTTTTGTTGACACCAGCTTCTGCTATCTAATTTCATGCATTTCTTATCCCTCACATTCTTTTTAACCTTTTCTAATTAGATTTCTTTATAACTATTTTATATTTCTTAGCATGCTGATATTTGTTTACCGTTTTGATATTTCTCAAACAGGTCCTGCCTTGATGAAAATAAGGCTTTTCTATCCACTGCCGATTCGGCTGTGAAATTGCTCACAGATGCCACCAAGCCAATTTCAGGATGGAAGGGGCTTGAGTATCGTGCAGCATTCCCTCTAGATAAGCCTCGTGGCGCGAACTTCTATCCTGCTGACATGAACAAAATGGTACCGCCATATTTAGTCACTTCTCAGTGCTTAAAATATCCAGTAGAGAATCTTTCGAGTGAATAATAAAACTTCAGTGCAATTTCTGCTTATGATAATTGTACATCAAATGTGTTCTTTCTAACTAATATTGGACCGGTTTCCACATTCTTAATGTGTCTGTAGGAGTTTGATTTATGGAAAAGTGGACTAACTGATAAGGAACAAAAAGATGCAACTGGATTCTTTACTGTCATAAAACGGCCTGATGCTTTATTGACTACATCAGTAGCACAGTCAGATGGACCAAATCAAACCAATACTTCAGATGATCTTTTTATTGTTCCATATTCCAAGGAGTATAAAGCATCCCTTGAGAAAGCTGCCGAGCTTCTCCTTAAAGCATCAGATTGTTCTGATTGTCCAAGGTAAGCTAGTAACCTAACATCTTTCAGTTTGTGAAAGTTTTAGTTCATTTCTGTGAAGCAGTGCTCGCTTTATCTTGTAGCCTGAAGAATTTGCTCAGAACCAAGGCAAATGCTTTTCTTTCAAATGATTACTATGAATCTGACATAGCTTGGATGGAGTTGGTTAGTATCCTCATTCTCAGTTTTATTAGTTCATTCATTTCTCTTTAAATACATTATTTGAGTGATTATAGCTGTTAACTTTGTTAGAGAAATGGGATATACTTGTTATTTTTAGCAGTAAAATTTCTTTTCTATTTTTATTTATATCAATATTAGTTGATGCTAGCTCTATATTTGGCATTCTTGTCATGTTTCCAGGACTCCAACATAGATGTCACCATTGGCCCATACGAGACATATGAAGATGGCCTGTTTAGTTATAAGGTATTTTAGGATCCTTGTCCCACCTGTTCTTGCATCACTTTGTCTATTGGTGAGTCTAGCAATGAAGTGCACTAAACACCAGGCACAAGTTTGAAGTTTTTTTTTTAAAGCTCGAAGTTTGAAGTTTCTGTCATGTGTCTTCTTTTGGACACTCTTCAAGTTTGTGCAACTGATGCTAGCAGATTAACAGTGGCTACACTAATATTAGCTTCAGACACCACATGTTGCCAACTTTCTCCATACTCAATTTTATTTTCTTACTTAGGCTACCATCTAGGCAAATTTGCTAAAGCATGTTCTTCATTAATGTACATCAAGTCAGCAATATTTTTGACTAATGGACTAATTGCCATGTAATTTAATTTATGTGTATTCTCTATGGGCTGTGATCATCTGTTCTTCTATTTAATTATGCACTCATGCTGAGACTGCCAATGTTATTTGGCCTAACCACTTGGATTTTAGTATAAGTACTCCCTCAGTTCCATAATTCTTGTTGTGGTTTTAGTTCAAAATCAACTAGGCACCAGCCATCACCACAAGGCAATATTAGCATATATATATGGCAAAGTGGTCACGCTGTCCAGTTAGAGTAGATTGCATTTCTCTTTCCTATGGGATTTTACTTTATATTTCCCTCCACGTAATGTTTGCCCCACTGACCACTGTGGCCAATACAACGACTCATTGCATAACAAAAACAATAAGCACATGTAGAAAAGAGGGGAAATATTGAATTAGGTCTGTTCATCTCCATACTATGCCTAGACCTAGAGTTCAATAAAATATTTCATTTGTTATACTAGTAATAATAATTCTACTATTTCGAAGGCAACCTTTGAAGCATTTGTTGGGGTGCGGGACGACGTTGCAACTTCTCAAGTTAAACTCTTTGGTGATCAACTCGAGGTAATTCTGATTGATTTTTCAAGGAAATATTAAGCTTTCATTTACACCAACTTTGATCTGGGTTCAGGATTTGGAGAAAAATCTTCCACTGGACAATATTTACAAATCAGACAATGTATCTGCTGCTCCAATTCGCGTGATGAATCTTCTTTACAACTCTGGGGTATGTTTCTATGTTGATGTTACTTTTCACATGCTCTTGCTTCTTGTAGACAAAAAGCCTAGTTCAATCAATGTTTGGTAAGAAATAAAAAATCTCATGACTGTCCTAGTTTTTCCTTGCAATTCAGTTGGTGTGAACTCATTATTATCAAATCATCTGACATTTGTAGACAAGTAAAATTAGGCTTGTCTTCTCATTCTGCTTGGTGATAGATGAAAAGCTGACAAGAACCTTATGTCCTTAAATCCCTGAGAGAATTAAACAATTCTTCTTTGTTCTTTAACACTGTAAGATTAATGAGTGAGGAAGCACTAGGATTTCATGAAAGAAATACCTTTTGTTTGCTTTGGATTCGTGTAGACTCCATGCTTTCCTGACTACTATCTCTCTGGCATGGTTGTCATCCAAGTATTTTAACGTGTTAATGTCAGCAACCATTGCACCATACTGTTATAGGGAGATCCTTAGTATTTCCGTCCTTTTTGTAGTAGATTAATAGTTATTGTTGTGTCAAAATTTCTTGGAGATTTAGTATTTTTGTCTCTTGTGGTAGAAGTATATTTATTTTCATCCAGGCTACTTTAGGCAATTGGTAGGCTGAAAAAGGTCAAGAACTCGTCAATGTTAGTGGAAATGAATTGTTTATCCACATTTTTCATATCTTTGGCCAACAGCTTCATGTGAACTAAACAAGTGCTTCTGTGGCAGGATGTGAAAGGTCCTCAAACTATAGCTTTCAATTTGCCAAATGATGAGCGGATTGTGAATGAGCGAGGAACTTCAATGGTTATGCTTAAGAACATTTCAGAAGCCAAGTATGCCTTCACTGATTTTTGTTTATTCATTTTAGCTGATGTTATATAGTTTACACTTTTGTCAAGCGAAAAGGGAGTTCATGCTGACATTGGCAATTCAAATTTTATTTATCATTCAGGTTCAAGAATATCTTGAAGCCTATAGCCAATGCCTGCATCAGAGAGGAGCAGAAAGAATATGTTGATTTTGAGCCTTATTATACACATATTGTTTGCCATGAGTGCTGCCATGGAATTGGACCTCATTCCATAACCCTTCCTGGTGGTAAAAAGTCCACAGTTAGAATGGTACGTGTGCAAGTAGCAATTTAGATAAAGACTTGCTCGATTAGGTGCTATGACAGAAAAAGAAAAGAGTGATATATCCTATCTGATGCCACTTGTTGACTCTCCTTTCTTTTTTGATAAATGTACAGGAACTTCAAGAATGTCATTCAGCATTGGAGGAGGCAAAAGCTGATATAGTTGGTCTGTGGGCGCTGAATTTTCTTATAAACAAGGTCAGTTACTTCATCAGTTATCAGGGTATCATGGCACTTGTGTTACAGCCCAGTGTTCTGGGGCCCAAGCTAGACAAATCTTCTTATTTCTGTAGGGAATATTGGGGATGCATATTCCTTTCCTTATATCCTTTGTATGCAATCATATAATACTTGAAATGGATCACATAATTTCTCGTTTGCTTCTGTTCTGTCAGGGGTTGCTTCCTAAGAGTCTATCAAAATCTATGTATGTTTCTTTCCTTGCTGGATGCTTCCGGTCGATTCGCTTTGGACTGGAAGAAGCTCATGGGTAAGTGTGTATCTTCCCTCCGAGGCCCTAGCAAACTACGGAAAACTTAGCAAGCATACTACTTCTCATGGTTCCTTGTGCTCGGATGATAATCTAACTGTTATTCTGTGAATGTAGGAAGGGACAGGCATTGCAGTTTAACTGGTTGTATGACAAAGGAGCTTTTATCTTGCATTCTGACGGAAAATTCTCAATTGACTTTACAAAGGTAAATTTCATTAAAACAGGATATATATACTTATCATTATTTATTTATTTGTTATTGCTCCTCACTATATTCTATGTCCTCAAAGGTCGAGGAAGCTGTTGAAAGCCTTGGCAGAGAGATCATGACGATACAGGCAAAGGGCGACAAGCCTGCCGCGCAGTCTCTCCTTCAGTCCCGTGCAACCTTGACGCAGCCGTTGCGTGTGGCATTGGAGAAAATCGAACACATGCAGGTACTACTCAAGTTATAATGTTTTCAATAGCAAATGCAAATTCTTAATAATCTACTCGCTGAATGATGTTCATCTGTTATGTTCATATGTTTAGCTGAATGGAGTTTTACTTATTATGTATGTTCATTTTCAGGTGCCTGTTGATATAGCCCCTATATTTGGCACAGCCAGTAAGCTGCTCGCAAACAATTAAGCACCGGAAGACAGCGATTTAGAAAGTTTTGTGTCTCCCACTGTACCTGATAAACTACAAATTGTTTTCTGTTTACATGAGAAAGTACAAATTGTTGAAACAAGATGAAGCACCATCCTGGGCGACACAAATGGAAAATAACACAAATAAATGAATGACTTCTTAAAAGGATGGTTGTTAGCATCACTGCCTAAATGGATGAACTTCTGAAGGATCACTGTTAGCATCACTGTCTATTTACCAAGGTGTTTTTAGAAAGCGATGTCTACTGTAATCTTTGAACATATTCACTCAGGAATTGGGAGCAGAGACCATCAGAATTCTGCTGAACTTCTGCGGTTTTGCTGCGCTGAAGGTCATCTTGTGCTTATATATATCAGAATGCTGGTACACATGGTTTGTTCCTTGTGAGTGAATGTTGCAAATATATGCCCCACTCTGATCGGACCCTATTCAGCGTTTCAAACTTGTAACGTTGCTTCATACAGAAAAATGCTCTTTCATCTTAACCATATTGCATACTCACAAATAGGTTAACGACGCTCACGAGTCCCTTTCGCCTGAGCTAATAATGCGCAGGTGAGCCGAACAGGTGCAACATTCCAAACCAAGGCATCACTTAAATTTATAGGGTCCCACGATGGTTTGGGGTTATTATGATTGCTAGGTCTGAGACTTCTTTTTATTTATTTGTCCTTGTTCATCAGTGTAGGATCCAAGAATATACAGATGATAATTGATAAGTGGCAAAGGAAGCAGTGAAATCTGAAGAGACAAATCATCATTGTAGGTGTAACTGCAGAGCAGATGTTGCTTCATCAGAAGAAAACACAGGACACTAACATTTCACTTCTGAATGGTGAGATTTATCTGCAGATGAAAAATGGCAAAGGAAGGATTGAAGCCCTTTGGCCCGGGCCGGTCGGCTGGCTCGCCGGCCCCGGCGGCGCTGGTTAGTGCCAGGTGGCATCGGGAACATGGTCAAGGAGCTCCGAGCGTCGGGACGTTGGGGAGAAAGCTCTTGGATGTGGTCGAGACTGGAGGAGGAAAAGCACTACGGAGGTGGCCCCAGTCGCTGGCGCAGACACACACCTTGAGCACAAGCAGCATGGGAGCTCGACATAGGTGGCCTCGGCGGTCTGCGTCTGTGTGCTTCAGTGCTTGGCATGGCCGGTGTCGCCACGGCGTCGGCGGGGCTGGGGTGTTCAGCGACGACGCATGGCAAGGCGAGGATGGCGTTGTCTGGAAGAGGACGACGATAACGTGGCAGGGTGACGGCGTCCAGCGGCGCGGTGGATGGATGCGCCATGCGTGCGTGCAGCGTGATTACGCTAGCAGTGGCGGCATGATGGATGGGCACCCCTATATCTCGCCTTCAGCGACTCCAGCTTCCGACTCGCTAAAGGGGGAGCGAGATGGTCCGGCCCACAGACGTGGCAGGCTACTGCCTCTTTTTTTTCCTTTTTGTTTTCTGTTCTTGTTTTTTGCTTTATTTTTGTACCTTTCTTTATACTTAAAATATTCTATATATTACAAAAAGCACTCTACAAAACACATTTGAAATTTTTTGAACAAGTATTTGAAGAATGTTGAATAAGTAATTGGAAATGATGATTTTTTTATCGTGTATATAAAAATGTTAATCAAACATTTTCAAAAAAATGTTGAACAAGTATTTTAAAAATATTAATCAAGCATTTCGGGAATGTTAAATGTGTATAGAAAAAATGTTGACCATGTATTAAAAAAATGATGAAACTTTTTTATCATGTATATAAAAAATTTAGTCAAGCAGTTAAAAAATGTTGAACAAGTGTGTGAAAAATGTTAATCAAGCGTTTGGAAAATGTTGAATGTGTAAAGAAAAAAAATGTTGACTATGTATTCAAAAACTGTTAATCTTTTTATTTGAAAACTGTGAATGAAGCATTTAAAAAATGTTTAAAATGTATAGAAAAAATGTTGACTATGCATTCAAAAAATGTTAATCTTGTATTTGAAAAATGTTTAAAATATTTATGAAATAATGTTGACCATGTATTATAAAAATGTTTACTTTGCATTGAAAAAAATGTTAGACGTGTATTAGAAAAATGTTGTTGGCATGTACAAAAAATGTAGCGAATCAACCTGTGGTTGAGTTGGTTAGGTAGACAGTGGTATCCCCAATCCACCAGGGTTCAAATCCTGATGCTCGCATTATTCCTGGATTTATTTCAGGATTTCTGGCGATGCACTTTCAGTGGGAGGAGACGTTCCCGTCGACGACGAGGCGCCTACGGTGACTTCGTAAATCTGAAGATGATATGCCGGCTCAGTCTCTCGGAGGTGCTCATAGGGGTAGGGTGTGCGTGTGTGCGTTCATAGGGGTGAGTGTATGCGCGTGTATATGAGCGCTTGTGTCTGCACTGATGCTCAAAAAATGTACAAAAAATGTAAAATAATATCCAAAAGAACAAAGAAAACCAAAAAAAGAAGTAAAAAAACATGAAAATGAAAATGAAAAAAAAAGAAACGAAATGCAAGAAAGAATGAAAAAAATGGAGAAGAAACAAAAGAAAATAAAAAAGAAGAAAAAACCGGCTCGAATAGCCTCAAGTAAAACGCGCCCCTACAACTTACGATGAGAGGGACCTGGGCGGGGTGGCTAGCATCTCCCGTGATCTGCCTGGAGACGCTGCAATGGTGGATGGATGCGTGCGAATTTTCTGGGACAGAAGTGCGAACGTACGCTCTTGCTAGGTCAAGCTTTGTACGTGACTGGGCTGCTTTTTTTGAGGTAACGTATTGGGCTGCTCTTATTTATTTTTTGGTTATGTAATTTATTTATTTTGATAACTATGGGGCTGCTCTTATTAGTTTTCTGCTCTCATTTAGATGGGTTGGGCTCAGACCAGTTTCACCTCCATGTCGTCAAGCTGCGGTGAAGATTGGTGCAAGGCATGAGGAGCGAGGGTCGGGAGAGAGCGCCGTTGGTCGTCCAGGCTTCCAGAAGAATTATCGATATTATGCTGATAATCTCAAATGTCTAGTCGCTTTGAGCATGTGAAGTCCACCATCCAGTGTAGCAGAAGATAAATCAAGCGTTGACGTGCTAGACCAACTGAGGTGTTTGGCCCCAACTGTCCCTGCCTGCACCAGAAATTCAGCATAATTTGTGCCTCAACTTTCTAAAGCACCTTTTCCTCTGGCATCCACGACAAGCTCGATTCGATCAATCAGACCAATGTAGCTTTCCAGTAATCTGTGAGCAGATAACTGCAAACTGCAAAAGGTTTCACCATAGTTGGCATAGTTTGCAAACTGATGACAAGCCGCTCACAAACTATGCCAACTACATTTCCAAGTATAATCGGCATAGAGGAGAGAGCTAGCTTTGGTGAGCAGAACACCACCAATCTCCTACAGGTCCATTTTACAGAGCGGACACTTCGCCGAACCCAGAGCCGCTCACAAACCAAAACAGACGCAGAGTTGGCATTGCCGCACAGAAAAAACTGAACATACCTGTCACACCACTTGATGTACAAGGTGAAAGCAGAACAGAGTTAGAAATGAAGGTGTGTATTTCGAGAATATACATGAAAAAACATAATGCTGAACTTCCATCCAGCACCAAGGAAGGAACTAGCGCGGCTGTGTCTGTACAGGAGATATCGATGTACATGCGCTATCTGACGAGAAAACCAAGGCTGATGAACGCAAGAGCGCCAGCAATAGCATTTCCGGTGGCAGAATAGAAGTAGCCTAGAACTGAACCAAGGAAAATCCCATCTTGGACTCGGGTGTGCGCTGCTTTGTACAATCAAAAAGGGGTGTGCACAGAAAAGACAACTAAATCATTCCCTCTTTGCTGCTGGCTATAATTGGTCTCAGTAATGTGTTGCCAGTGATAACCTTTGTTGTTGCAACCAGGAAGTCATAGCCCATTCCTTCCTGCAGTAGACAAGAGACAGGACATGGCAAGTAAGAAACTCGAGTCTATGGCAGGACTTTCCTGAAATAAACTGTAGTGTGATACTGTAATGTCGAGCTGCAAGCAAAACCTCATCTACAGAGTCAAACTCAGACTCCCAACAATCACTTTGAGAAAACATTAAAGAGAACTAGACATGAAAAATAGTGAAAATAATGGATGAAGTAGAAAGGAACTGGAGCAAACTCTTTCCATTTTTATTTTCCAAATTTGGAACTCCAAAATGTACCGAATTTGTAGCATTTTGGAGTCCATTTCCTATTCACATCTGAAGGAAAATGGAAATCAATTTGCACATACATACCTGTGCACTAAGAAATCGAAGCGCAGCAATCTCAGCAGATGTTACACCACCAATAAATACAACCAGAACCAGGGAGCGATGACCAACCCTAGAACAAACAGACAATTATAACAAATCCAGGGGAAGAAAAACTTGGTGATGACACTGCTATCAAGCACAATAGGGGAAAACCATCTAGTTAAACCAGTCATACGGTTCTGGCGACAAACAACTTCGATTAACAAAACAGTGCAATTCTTGGCTTCTCCAGGGGACAAAAGTGGGGATGCAATGTCAAATGATAGTATTAATAGTACTAATCTTTGTCTTTTTCACCTTGGTTTCATGTCTCCCTAGTTTTACTCTTCACGTCCTCCCCTGGACTCTACATATAATCTCTTCTCCAAGATCTGTTACTTTATGATCACACACCCTCAGTCCTCACATGTCACAAGGTCTAATGGCCCAAAAAAGTCGAACTAAGCTCATACAGCAGACATATCATATAACTTAGGATCAAACCATGTGGAGAACACCACAGTTTTGACAGTCTAACTCTCGACACATGATAAATACTTGCTCGGTAAGATCATGAAATAACATGGGAACTGGTATATCAGATCAACAGACAATGCTGGCACCTATTATTCGAGCAAGTTTATGAAGCAAACATGATTGGGGTAACCAAACCCTTTCCATTTCTAGTATTCATAAAATGTGGCAACAACAGTTCACATCAAGGTAATTTACCTGTCGGTACTCTGTTGTGACCCGGAACCTGGTAGTAATTCTGATGAACTAATGGTCGAGACACCCTATATGAGTAAACTGGATCAGTATCTTAAGAAAAAACATTCGATATCCCCAAAAGTGAAATTCAATATAGACAATATTTGCTCACTCTTTTCAAATCCATATGAGGACCTGGCAATAATTTCAACAGTTCTTCAATAGATCGCCTGCACAATGGTACACAAATTGATATTGGAAAAAACATCTTAACCTGCGGCAGCTTCTAACCCTTCAATACTGTTTTTTCAAGCAAACAACTTGCTCAACATAACATCATAGATAAGAAAGTCGATACGACTTGTTATAAGGGAGGAGTCATACACAGATGAATCAAACAAATTGGCACTGCCAACTCTTTTGCTACGATGTATTACGAAACAAGTAATTAACGAGCTCCCCAAAACTACATTCCATAAGGAATGAATAAGTATGCTTATAAGAAAAATGGAAGTTCATTCGTGTTGTGGAGAACATCATTAGAGAACGATACAGGCGCAAAGAAGGGATGCCATTATTTCTCACGGTGTATAAAGTTCTGTTACAGCTAAAAGTGCAGAAAAAGGGAAGTTCATAAATAATGCCTACTTTCTGTAACTCAGAGCACACTAGAGATGTTTGCCAGGGTTCTCGGTTTGATTTTTTAGCTTATTTTCTCCAAAAAGGATCTATCTCTAGGGAAATTAAACATATTTTCTCATGCAAACTACATTCTAACTAGCATGAACATATTTTTTAAAATAAACTGATTGGATATACTTACCATCCAGACCTCACTGCATGCTGAACCAGGCGAATACTAAGAGGTGCATATCCAGCAAAGATGTATGCTATATCATCAGGGCTGAGATTGAAAACAGGAACATTTTAGTGATAGTTGTTATCATGACCAAGATAACTTGCGATCACAGTTAAGTATGGAAACTTAGTAACAAATGCACAACAGGCAGAAGAATGAATGTTCCCAGAAGTGTTATGAATATTTTCCATAACATGGTGAGGGAAAATGAACAACACTTCAACATATTCAAACACACACAAAAAATACACCAAACAAGTTTCAACAAAGCATATGGCATGAACCTTCATTGGAAATATGGAATTTAGCATTTTTATTCATTCATACAAATTTTATTTATTGAAGCAACTAAAAATGAGAAAATTCTTTTGCATCTCACAACAGCTCAAGACTCCAAAAACATCAGTTAGAGCCAAAGTCATTTGCAGATCAGTATGGGTACTTTTTAAGAACATAATTAGCCAGTTATGAAAATAAACAAAAAAATACATTAATAAACTACACCTTCTGAAAGATGAAAAATTTGTGGAGATTAATTCAGCATAAAGTTTTATAAGTGAAACTTGAAAGAGAAGCCAAAGTAAGTCTGAAGTTTACGCAGTTAATACTTTTCAGGATCCTTTATATCAACTATAAGCTGGAGAGCTCTACTAATAACAGGCCAATTAGTCCTCGATTCCTGCACAACATGATAGTATATTATAGAAACTGATGCGAGAGGAACTGGAATAAATAACAAGATAAAACACCATTGAGGAGCCGCTTAAGGATCTGAAACAAGAAGAAAACCAAGTTGAGAGAAGCTACTTTGACTAACCTGCCTTTTAACAAGGCCAGCTTTTTCCAGATTGTATAACAAGGGCATATGCTCAAAGCCATAACTGTGCAGTATTTCCCGCCTAGAAAAAGTAGAAACATGAATCAAGACTATAACATACATTTTGTATGTTGCAAATTTGTAAAGTGAAAATATACATGGAGTTTTAACACAAAGTATCATGAAATCCCAGAAATACAGTGATTTATAAAGAAATATAAGAATACCTCAAGTAGTCAAAATTCTTCTTCGGCAACCCAGCATTTGTAAGGGAAAATAACACTAGAAGGCGAAGTACAGTTTCAATAGGCTCTTGCTTCTGTATAATCTCCTCAATGTACTCGTAACACCTGGGCATGGTTAGCTTAGTTTAATATTTCAACACAGACCAGAGGAAACTGATTGACAGCAGCTTGATATCCTAAAAGCCAAAAACAAGGGAGTGGATTGCACAAAATATTTTGGGGGAAACTTTCCATTGCCACTGGCAAATATTGAATCTTCTATCGGACCTATATTATTTTGGCATTAGACATGAAAAAAATTGCTGTTTCATACCAGTATGGCAATTGGTAGGCTAAAACAGTACCCATTAGCATTTTTCCGTTTTGTACCCTTCACATGTTAGTAAATCAGGAAATGACAGCATACAGTCATCTAAGTTACTAGACCGACAGACACATGGAATCACAGCAAAGCAACAAGCTAAGGTTTGAGCCCAAGAAAGCACGAGAAATCCATGTAGAAAATCAATGAAGAACTTCCACCCTTTAGAAGGCAAGAAAGGATAGTTCACACCTCCGAAAAGGCTCCCACCTCCATTCCCCTCCCACCACCACATGGCCGAACAGGTTTAACCCTATGACGTGTGCATCCCAGCATACAATAGCTCATCCAAAGCACAGGCATACCACTACCCAGCAGAATCAGCGAGAATGCATGAATTGTTTATATTTTCAAACTAAAAAGAACATGGGAACAGTCTGATAGGACATAGGGATAAAATGTGTGCTACTCCTAGAAACTAGATATACAAAGTTCCAATAGCACCGTCTGCCACCAAGGAGCAGCTGCTGGTGGCATGGAGGGCCATTTTGTGTGGCGGTCAGAAACTTGAGCACAGACACCACAGTTCCCAGCATGCAGGACTCAAGGAAGCCTGGACAGTTTGCACATGGAGGAGCACCAAGGTAAGGCGGATGTGGGAGGAGTAAAGGATGTTGCAGCTATGGCAGTGGCCCAAAGACAAAGGATGTTGCAGCTTGCAGATTGGTTCATTGCTTCCTTTCTTCAGATTTAGACCTGACCATCACGCCAAGGACAGGGGATCACCAAGTTTGAATCCTTGCTCTCTTCTACTGCTTCAGTGGAGTTCACCAGCTGAGCCCAGGCTGGCCGAGCCATGGCTCCGCCAATGACCCTAGCCTCTTTCTCGTCTCGTCCGCTCGCTGCTGCCACCGAGAGCAACGGAGCTTCTCGCGCCCCTCGAACATGTCATCGCCCAAGGGCTGCCCCGGATGGCTAGTGGTGGTCAGTGACGGGTGTATCTTGGCAAGGGTGCAGCAGCGGCAGGTGGCTCCACCGGAGGTGGTGTGCGCTGTACCCCCCCCCCCCCCCCCCCCCCCCCCCCCCCCCCCCCCCCACCCCACCCCTTGGCCCACCCAAGGTGGCAGCATGGGGGTCAAGGCTGTGCACAGCTGGTGATGCGGTCAGCGGTGTCCCTCATACAGCTCCCCTCTCCCCTGTGAGCTAGGTGCGAGCGCCCGCGCATTGAGGCCGCGCGCATTCCAAATCGCAATCTTTAGGCCGTGATCCATAGGGACTAGATCGATGGGAAAGATTGCCGAAGCATGACCAAGTCTCGCAGGCAACGTCAACGCCTGCCGAGACGATCGGCGGGGAGGCCAGGCAGGCTGGGACTCACGGTCGACAAGGGCCGCAATGGCCATGAGCACCACGAGCGGGATGGGCGCAGCAAACATGCCATCATAGGCCCTCACCTCTGCGGCCATGATGTTCTGGTTTGTCCCTACAATCCCCCAGCGTGCACAGTCTTTGGACCTGTGCTCTTCTCTCCGTTGTAGGTGGCGCTGCGATTGGCGATGCAGCAGATGCCGAGTGGCCGCGGCGAGGAGCAAGGTTCAGAGGACAATGTGGCCTCTTCCCGGGGGTCGGCAGGGTCGCATTTAGGTTCCTGGTGGCAGCTGAGAGGAACACACCCAGCGTCCACGATTGGGGAGCAGCAGCACGGCCTCTGGATCGTCGCATCGTCATTGTGAGCGGCGGTGAGGCGTATCGGCTGGGAGCAGGCTGAAAGGAGGCGTGGTCGTCAATCGCTGGCTTCGGCGTGCCTGGCAGACCAGCAACAGACCTTGGCGGTATGGATTGGGCCAAGGGCCTCTGTAGGATCTCAACGCGAGCCCGCTGGGCCGTGGACAACAGCTGCAGCCCAGGGTTGGCGGAGAACTGGCGCCAAGGGTGTACTACGCACCCCTGTCCTTCGAGGACCCTGCGGACCGGTCAGCGGAAGAGCCAAGCCCCGCGCCAGGTGCTAACTGCTTTGTCCCGACAAGAGATCACTGTTGGCTAGATGTACTAGCTCTTCAGGCTGGGTGTCTAGGATCTCGCTCAAAGCGTCCAGACCCTGACAAGCCCTAGGATCAGACGAGCCAAGCCTGGACCCAGCAGAATCATCCTCATGCGTGCAAGACCACAACGAGTTCAAAATTCTGGATGGTTCGGGTGGGTCTGCAGCCAATGTGGGACTGCCACCCAGCGCCAACAATGGACACAGATCCTGTCGGACCACCGCCTGTTGCCCGAGCAGCTTTGGGGGCCTGGTCCACAACCAAGGACTGATTTTTCTTCCTTTTACTCTTTCCTTTTCTGGCACGAAGACGAGATTGGCAGGGCCCGCATTAGCCCGGCCATGGCATCATCTCCTTCCTCGCAGAAGGTATAGACAGTGGCACCGCCACACGCGAGGGGCAGGCCATGCGGAAGCGACAGCCACCCCATCTGCACGGACAACACGGTTTCCAGCACACCAGCCAGGGCGTCCATGACCATGCCATCCACGCGTCCAGTGGGCTGCGCATCGATGCGGCGGCGTTTGCTGCCACGGCATCGCGCACGTCCAGGTTCAGAGCCATGGCCAAGGCCACTGCCGGCGCTAGCTCCACCGTCGCGATCAGGGTCAGTGTCAAGGGGGTGCCAAGGGGCAAAGCCTGTCAACCTCCGCGCGGACAAGCGTAATGGAGATGGGGTACGTGAGCGCCCTGACGGTGGCGCGCTAGAGCCGACACGGGAGGTGATCTGCTCGACAATCTCGAGTAGCGGCGCGGCAAATGAGCAGGGTCGTGCGAGCGCCCCGACAGCCGAAATGTGGCAAGGTCTGCCCGGGAACGCGTGTGCTCGGCCGTTGAAAGGTGCCATGCTTCGGCAGGGATGCCGCAGAGCTCGAGCTCGAGCTCGACGCGGTATTGAAACTCGCTTGAGACGGCATGGGCGAGCTCGCTCCAAGGATGAAGCGAGAGATAGAAGTGTGGGTTGCGAATGAAGTGGTCACCATCGAGGCAGTTCTTGGTGAGCTAGGAGCTGAAGAGGATTAAGAAGTCCTCGAGGTGGTGGGTGTGGACGGTGAAGTCGCCATCAACAAGCTCGAAGGCGTTGAACAGCACCTATGCGACATCTACGACAGACACGTGGTCTAGTGCCGGTGATGGAGGCCACCATCGCGCGAGCGAGAACCTCCTCCGCTTCCTCCATCTCAACGGTGCATGACATGATGATCCACGCTAGCTCGGCGGAGCGCGCAGCGGTCGCAAGCGCTATCGGAGTTGCAGGAGGAGGCGGGGGCCGGGGGCGGCCTGGCGACGAGGGACCTTTGGAGCAGCGAGGCTCGCGCGGCCAGGAGCAGCATGGAGCTGTCCCTGGTGCAGGAGCGGGAGTTGTGGCCGGAGACAAGGCAGCGTCGACACTTGATGTCGTTGGTGCAGTCACGCAGACGGTGGCGATGGTCGAGGCAACGAAAGCACAGCCCTGGGACATCCTCCGGCGAGGGGTTGCGCTGGCGATGCGGGGGAGGGCTGGGCGCAGCGATCTGGCATGGATGGCAGCGTCGGTTCCTGCGACGTGACTGCTGCCATCCATGGCGCCATCAGAGACGCGGTGAACCTCAGAGCGAGGTCCTAGGCGAGTCTTGGCAGACAGCTGGGAGGGTGCCGCCATGGGGCCTGAGGCGTCAGAGCGGCTGGGGTGGCTGGAGGGCGGGGGTCGACGGCGGCAAGGTTGGAGGGCTAGGATAGGCTAGAGGGAGGGGGCAGGGAGCAGGTGCGGGAGACATCATCCCTCCAGAGGCTAGTGCTCAAGGGCAGGGTGGTTCTGCCCTCAACCTAGGATGTTCACTAATTTTCTTTCATCTTTTTGCACCCTGCTCCTCCTCGGAGGATTGCGGCTGAACTTCTACCTTTTCAATGAAAAGAAACGCAAAGGACCTTTGCGGGTCCTTTGCGTTTTCACGAAAAAAAAGGGAGGCGTTGTGTTTTAATTAGTCAAGTCCAAAGTTTGTGTCTCTCGTCTCAAGAATACTACTCTTTTTCAACCCAGCTGAGCAGTCAATGCTGCCATCATAACACATATAGCGAACATAGAAGCTTACACAGTGGCAAGTAAGAGAATTGCCCCTCTTTCCATTATACAGCTTGCTAAGCAGCTAGAAATATCCATGCAGAGCCACATGGCAAAATCACCGCAACACCCGACAATAAGAGGTTATTTGATCTGATCCAAAAGTTTAGATGGTAGAATACATGGTTAGGAAGCTAAGGGAGTTAAAGTGACCAGCCTGAAACTTCAGGGTGCAAAATTGATTATTCAATAGAAGCAAGCATAAAGAAAATAAAGCGTTAATAAATAATACTCCCTCTGTCCCATAATATAAGATCTTAGTACATCCAATATATGAGGTAGAATACATGGTTAGGAAGCTAAGGGAGTTAAAGTGACCAGCCTGAAACTTCAGGGTGCAAAATTGATTATTCAATAGAAGCAAGCATAAAGAAAATAAAGCGTTAATAAATAATACTCCCTCTGTCCCATAATATAAGATCTTAGCACATCCAATATATGAGTATATTGGATGTACTAAGATCTTATATTATGGGACGGAAGGAGTAGAACTCAAGAAGCATTGAATTGCGAGGGAGGAATAAACTATAACAAATGCACAGAAAGTAACTCAAAGAAAACTGAGAAGTTTCTAAAACAAACTCACGTTTCATAGGTCTGCGCCTCCAGTATTATTTGCTCAATCTCTACTCGGGCATGAAATGCGGGTTTTGCCGCAAATGATTGCAAATGTTGTGCCAAGTTAACATGCCTCTGAATCATACAATGTGTCATAATTAGTGGAAGCAGAGGTAAACAAACTTAGGTATTTAAGTAACTCACAGCTATCTCCGGTAGCGAGTGTAACCTCTTCACAAAATCCTTCAGCTCAGAAACCGACTGTGTCTGTTTATGAAAAATATTTAGATAACTTCCATTCAAGCAACAAAGAAACCAACTGGAATACACATGCAGATACTTTGGATGCTAAACAGCAAATTCCCTAGTGGGATATCCAAAGTATGTAGTTCTCATAAAAAGGGACAAACTTATAATTTTATCCTAACACTTGTGTTCATCACTCCTTACCCCAAATGTAACATCAAAAGCCAGCAGCATCTCCCAATACAACAATTCAAATTTTGACAAATCATTCCATCAAGTATACGTGAGACATGTCCTCCGAATATCCAAATCGAACAGTTCAAATTTTGACCAAACATTATGTGAAGTACACGCGAGACGTGTTCTCTGAATTTCCACATCAAAAATATATCGAGTGAAGATGAAAGAGCTGCCAAACAGGCAATATATGATTCTGAAGTTAACAGTACAATATTTTCATATTGTACACGCTTAGTGGTCCTTTTTCTTCTTCAAAACTGTCACATCAGATAGTTCAATTCATGCCAATGTAATCATATTTACACTACGAAAACATATCGTTCGAAATGGATACGGACTCTTGTTCTGAATATGATAACGGACAGAATCATTAACCATATTTCAAAATAACTGCAGCGACAGCAACCTGTCAATGCAAACGCCAACAACAAAAATGATGTCTAACTCTAAAAAAAGAAAAAGAAAATGGAAGCTTTTATTACCCCTGACCTCTGCATCCTAAGATGCATATAACCAACAACCTTACTACATTGTTTATTACAAAGAATTCAAACTTTGATCTTGCCATCCTTTTTCTTCTTCAAAACTGTCACATCAGATAGTTCAATTCATGCCAATGTAATCATATTTACACTACGAAAACATATCGTTCGAAATGGATACGGACTCTTGTTCTGAATATGATAACGGACAGAATCATTAACCATATTTCAAAATAACTGCAGCGACAGCAACCTGTCAATGCAAACGCCAACAACAAAAATGATGTCTAACTCTAAAAAAAGAAAAAGAAAATGGAAGCTTTTATTACCCCTGACCTCTGCATCCTAAGATGCATATAACCAACAACCTTACTACATTGTTTATTACAAAGAATTCAAACTTTGATCTTGCCAAAAAGAGGGTAAGATCAAAAATATAGACTGACTAAGATGAACTCTCAAACTATGACCCTATATAACAAAACAATTCCATGTCAGCCCAGTATCTCAAAAAAATCAATCATAAAGTGGTTATTTATACAAACAGGGATTCAGTCAAATTTCTCAAAGAAAATCAGCTGAAGATGGTGCTCCTTATACACCAACATCATATTCGGAACCTTTTTATTCAACAGTATTGTGAAGGATTCTAGATAAGCCTATCCATCCTAGTCAGCATATTAACACCATCGTATACATGAGACACATACTGAAGGCAATTGACTCCAGGCACCGGTGATTGAACTATGCTATAGCATTTTCAGGCACCATAAGAAGGGAGGCACACTAACACCTATGACCACTATACCAGATCTAACGAGTCACTAAGCAGGAGTAAGCATGATGCTGGAGCTGAATTGAAAATAGAAAATACGACGACATGTAATCCACCTTAGAATCTCAAATACTGAAACACACAAAGTAGATGCCCATAGTGAACCAAGGTGGGAACTGATCGTGGATGAATAAATCTGGTGGGGGCACACGCGGAGGTGGCAGACCGCATGCAAAGAGGTTAGCATAGTGGATGGGCTAGGGGTTGCTTCGCTCTTAATATCATGCTAGCTTTCGGGGAAGAGAAGTTATCACAGCTATATGCATTGTATTGTATTCAGCATAGTTAAAGTTATAAGAGTCACGGACCACATGGACCTAACCTGGGTGGACCTAGTCGACATTCATGACAAATATTAAAAGATAATACATACCAAGAATACACAACATGATGCAAAACTCTTTAGTTCTTACACTTACATTCGTTGATTTTACTTCTGCATAATCTTGCTGAATAGACGTTGCCTTTTGGCGGACGACCTGCAGTCAAAACAATTTGCAATGACCAGAACACGATATTATTTATGGCCGCTTGCATAACAACCAGAACAACAACATTAGTGCAAAGCTTATTCACACAAGATATACAAGAGGTAAAGCCAGTGGAGTGAACCTGAACTACAACATGCAAGTTGAGGTCTCGAATCTCCTTGTACAACTTATCACTGAAAAGAGATCAGCGACATAAATTTATAGCTCCAAATCCATGCATGCTTATGTACATAGGAGCATTGCACACGCATAACTTGCAATCTAAGAAGGTTCGAAAATGTATTTGTACATATGCAAAATCTGAGTCTTCAGAAATGCACTACAAAATTAAAACCAATATTGTGGGATGTCAATGGCAATAATATACACATATAGAGGAAGCTTCCAAACAGCAAAGCAACAATTCTTGCACACACAAAATTGTTACACGCCACATCGTTATAACAATGTCCATTGTTTGTTTTCCAGATAGTACATACTAAGGATAGTTTACCTTGAATTGAGTGGAACCTTGACCTTTTTTCCATCTTGTTGAGCACCCATAATGCTGGCGTCAACTTCCACAGATCCATTATGAATTTCCAACATCTGTCGAATAAAACATAATCACACGATTCATTCAAAGCTACTTTAAATTTAGATTCGTAATGGAAATGCAGTGGCAGGATGGTAGAAATTCAGTTCATTTTGGTTGCATTGATTTAGGCAATAAACATCACACCACTGCCATTCATGCAGCGGATACACCTGAGTTAATGTTACTCCAGAATCATACAAACAATACTGATAAAACCGAGACCGACCTAGCCAATGAGCTAAAATCTTAAGCAACACCCTGCTGCAAAGACGAGTATAAGTATGCAGCTGCATAGGCGTTTCCACTTGGTCTAAGATTAACGAGTTCACCATTTACCAAAATATCATTGCACCCTGCTCGTTCTAACACAATAAAACTAGTATGATCACTGCTACCATTGCAATGCACATAACCTAGCAAACTAGGAGGGTAAAAGAGTAAACAGGGATATTGTCTACCTGCATTTCACATCTCCTGTTCAAGACAACAATCCAAAGCAAGGTGGACATTACTTAAAAGCAAGATATTATCACAGTTAGTTCAGTCAGGATACGACATTCTGCATGCAGCTCAACTCCAGTAGCCATCTGGATAGACCAATATTAAATGACAAATCAGTCATTCGATTAGGACAACAATGTGTATGACCCCCTCCATCCAGGGTAGATGTTTCTGGCATACAGTTCAGTATACACCTTTGACCACATTATTCCAAAAATCATTTGATACAGAAATCCACCAACAAAGGCCAGTCTAAAATGTCAAATTCACAGCAGTTTGACTGCATACACTTTAAAATGACATCTATTTTGGAACTAGGGTAGTAAACATGAAGGCTCAAGGAAACATTACCAAGTTAGAACCAGAGTTTTAGGTGGCCTTTGGTGGCATCCTGTGATTTCCATCTGCAACTCTATGGTTTTTAAAATTTACTACACATCATTGGTAGAGATTAGGGAGGTGTGGACCTTGGGACTACAGCCGGACGGCTGCGACACTAGGGTGGATGGCAACAGCCGTATGTATCAGCTAGTGTAGATAGCTATCGCACAGTTATGCATAGAGTAGATAGTTATCAAATAGAGATTGAGTTTGTTATTTGTTAGTATATACCAGCAGCCAGGTCTGATTCCCGTCCAAACAATGAGAAATCAATCTATTCCTTCCCAAATGTATCTCCCACCTATGATCTAATCGCTTCCCCAATCAGGCTGACTCCATTCGAACACCGTCCCGGCGGTGTTTACCCCGTTGTGTACTGTGGTTCACAACATACATACTGTTGAATTCATTACAAGGCCTACACTGCTGCACGCATGATCTGGTGGAGGAGCCACAACAAAGACGGAAGCGGCAATAAAAATGTCTTATTTTGACTGGCAAGGAACACAAACTGTGTGGTGTTTCACATCAACCCCAACTTAAGAGAAAGCAATACTAGAAAGCCAGGAACATGCTAGCTCGGAGAGTCATACGTTCACATGTTATCAATCAAGATTCAACAGAGAAAGCTAATAGTTCAAACACTTGTGACTTATAAGTAATGCCAGTATCAAAAACTTCATGGCCTACCTCGTCTAATAGACCTTCATACGTTAGCTGAGAGCACATTGGTGTCACCATATCCACCTGAATGAATAAAAGATGGATTCCAGAAAAGCAGAAGACATCAAAAGAAAATATATCACACATTCACACCTAAGATCACTATAATTTATACAAAACTTTGATCACTTAAAAAATAGTAAAAAGGTTCATATAAGCTGAGAAAAGCAAGAAATGATCACAAAGTGTACAACAGAAAATTACCTCTCTATCTAGCAAAATAACGGTGTCTATCTCTGGAATCCCCATCTAAAAGCACCACAAAGTAAAAATTAGGCAATCAGCTGAATTTAGAGATCTGAGTCATGAAAGGTTGAAATCAAATGGCATTACATTATCCATGCTGACCGGGTCTTCGAGTTGCATATGGTTCAGCAATTCTGCAGCTTTGGTTGATGCTACACCCTTGGCTCTAATATTGGGGATAACCCCGAAGGCAAACTGGAAAAGAAACCTTATATGCGTAAGAGCAACACTTTATGAATTTGATGGAAGCCAGTTTCCCACATTGAAATAGGGTGAAAGACTTTCTGGTGAACGAAAGATTGTGTCAAAAAACTTGTGAGATTGCAGATGCAGAGTTGGTAAGTAATATGCAAACGTCAAGTATAGTGGTCGATCGTAACTTAGTCTATCCATAACAATATTTCAGCCATAAACTAATGAATCACAAATGGAGTAATCACTATTTCAAGTACAAAACATTCCAAACACAGGAAGGGAAGACATACATACATACCTCTAACTTATGGATAGCTTTTGCAACATGCCAGACAGAACTTGTATCTCCTTCAATAAGGCATTCCTGAAAATCATAAATGCTCCAATGAGACTAATAAAATGTTAGAAAAACATGCTACACCAATTATGTAGCTGTACCTGCAAGGAATAGTCAAGCTCCAAAGAAAGGACATCCTCGTCCAAAGGAACTAGATACAAGGGATACTCTCCGATTGTCAACTTTTGATGAACTTTCTCTTCCTCCAGAATCTGTGTCAGCAAGAAAAAAAGAGAATTAAATTGAAGATGCCTTAGTGCAAAGAGAAATTTATGGAGTGGATTCCTGGATTCATGTGTCCTAGGCTCCTAGCTCACAAAATTCTGAGAACAATAGCTAAGCATGTGTTTGGGCATCCGCGAGTTAAGGGGAAGAAAAACTAATAAGATTACTACTATAACAAGGAAAATGTCTACCAATCATCAAAACAACAGGACAGTATAACTTTTTGGCACCTGAAAAGTATGTACGGGCTATGAATGATGTATTTGCCAATTTGTCAACATTTATTTATTCCTCAACGAATATTACAACTCGGAAAAAATCTATATTGAGTTATGATTTACAATTGTCTGTGCCATCCATAATCAGATGCTTGGTCATTAGCATTGCAGATACATGACAATTCAGGGGAGATTACAAAAGATAGGTTAGAATTTATTAATTTTACTATACATAAAGATAGTTAGCATTCCTGAATCCTCTTCTGGCTAGTCAAATTCGATACTCCTTTATAAATACCAAACAATGGTGACGAAGTTCAAGAGAAATTGAAATATGTTATCGCTAGTTTAGACGCTAGAAGATCATAGCCAGCATTATGACTTCGTGTAAATGCATAGCTAAAGCTTCTCAATTTTAATTGTCAAAACAACACAGCCAATGGGTCACGAACTAAAGTAAAAGGGCATCAGCTTTATATAACAGTGAAGCAGCAGGCAAGCTGAAATCCTTGAGAAGCTCATTCAGATTGTAAAGAAATATTCATATGAATAATCTGTAACAAAAGTTCCATCCTACGGTAACTACTGTATATGTCACTGGTATGGATAAAACTGTATTTGGGAAGAAATAATGCAAAGATTTATGGTGTTCAGATTGGAAAAACATTTCAGGCCTATCATCAGCAATGAAAAGAACACGTGTTCAGTTAATACCTGCCATGTCAACATTTTAGTACATAAGGTCGTATTCATTGGCATCATGTCTAATAAACCTGTTGGGCTAAGAACTACAGGAATACACTCGGGAAATGGGAATACTCTGAAGGACTGATTCCGTCTTGCCAAACTTCTAAAACCTAGTCAAATAAAGCATAACTATAATTATGATATCTGCTAGTGCAGATTTCACCCATACAAGATGGAATTCCATTCTTTCTGTGCAGTAGTAATGTATGAGATCACTCAATTCCACAGTACACACATGACATCCATACAGGACAATGGTGATTGTGTTTGAGTCATCTCTTATTGTAATGAGGTCTATAATTATTGAATTTCGCATGAGTCTCACAAATTATTCTACCATACTAGAATTATAAGTCCAAACACAATAATAGAACATGCATGTACATTAATGGAAATAAAATATACAGAAACCAAAATACCTTCTCACAGGCAACTATACGGCGTGGTACAGAATAGAGGTGGTATTCCCTCTGGAGCCCTTTGGATTCGTCATTCTTAATTTGATTAGCCACAAATTTCATGAAGTTCAGCTGGGAGCGAACAAGATACACCACTTTGGGGCATTCCGTCTGAAGAGGGTCAGCAGAGAGGATCCGCAGCTCCGTGCCATATTCCTAATCAACATAAAAAAACATGTCTGAGCTATCCAAGTTGAAATAAAGAAAGTAACTGCAACGTGGCTTTACTCTTTTGTTTATGTATGAAAGGTATTTGAAGGAATATTCATGGCACATCCCCAAAGTTCAAATTATGTATTAAGATATTAGTTAGGGACATGAAATGTATCGCTTATTGGCAGCAAAACCAGAGTCTATCACCAAACCTTTAGCACCGAGGTCTGCAGGATCAGCGAGAGGGTACCCGCAAGCTTCGGATCAATGACCAGACACTTCTTCCCCCTAATCTGATACACAAGGAATGCAAAGTCTTCAATGTCAACAAAAGTACATAAGATGGCGACAGGGAGTGCAGGAGGAGAAACGCACACTCTTGATTATGCTGAGAAGTTCCTTCTGTGACTGCTCCCTGGATGCCAGGGTTAAAACAGATTAAGAACACAAGTCAAGATTTAGAGGAAGACACAGGAAGTGAGTAAGATCAGAATAAGAGACCTCAGGGCAGTAAGATTGAGCGCGGCGTTATCGAGGTTTGGAATCTGTGCCATTTGGCCCACTCAACACCTTCATATTTCACGAATAGATCAAAAAGATATTATTCTTAACACAAAGAAGCATGCATATGTGGGTAATTAGATAGCATATTGATAAACAGCGACTGTAGCAGAGTATAGGGGAAAACGGGGAATGAAAAAGTACTATTACACATGATGTTCACAACTTATAGATGACATCCATTCTGCTCAATGAAGTGAAATAACTAACATCAAAACCATCCACTAATCCACTAACAGAACGTCCCAATGTAGCTATAGTCCACACAAACAGAAGCAAACTACATAACTACCAAAGTTGGAACAAGTAACAGGGCTATGGGCCTATGGTTTGGAATAAGCGTTCCAAAGGCCAAAAACTTTAACTGCCCAGAGAATCTAAATTTCTTACGGAATATGAGCATAATCATATACTACTTATGAGGCTAATGTTCATTCACTTGGCATACACTTGACATGAATCCAAAATGCCTACATAAGATTTGCTAGCATGGCACGAGCGACGGTAAATCCATCATCCCAGATCCATCCCCAAATAAATCGCAGCACGCATCAAACCGCGAGATCGTCCAAATCGGGGAGCTAACCAGAGGCATGGGGCACGACACTTGAGAGAGGGAAGATCACCTGAGAGGGCCCTCGCTCCTCGATTCGGGCCGCTGCTGCCGGTCGTCGCCTTCGCGGACGGCGGCGAGCTGGGGTCGTCCAGTCGACGGCGGCGAGGAGAGGAGAAGGCGGGGCGGGGACGGGGCCTCGCGGAGGAGAGTAAGGAAGGGACGGGACGGGTGGTGGAAGACCTGCAGAGGGGCGGAGAGCGGCCGGCGGGTGGGAGCGCGGAGCTCCGGCGTCGGAGGGGCAGACGAGCGGGCGAAGGAAAGCCGGGCGGCGTGCGTTTTTCTTTTCTTTTGGAGCGAAGCCGGTCGGAGTTTTCCCCTTTTTTTGACGGGGAGCCGATCGGAGTGTGTGCGTGCAGGGACCGAACCCAACCCATAACATCCGTAAAGTCTACAATAAAAAAATAACCTACAGACAGCGGCAGCAAACTAGGCCCATTTGCCCAAATGCCCAATGCATAACAATCTAGCTTACGCACGTTCGTCTATCTATATCTAATTCAAACTAGGTACCAAATGAATCATCGAGTGACAGATACCTGGGACAAGGTGAAAGGGTGGATGAGCAAGTGCCTTTCAGCTTGTGGAAAGGATGTGTTAATCAAATCGGTAGCCCAAACTATCCCGGTCTATTCTATGTCTTGTTTTAAGTTGCCACGAGGTTTATGCGATCACATAAAATCTATTATCCGGAAATTTTGGTGGGGCTGCAAACAAGGAGAACGAAAGCCTGCATGGGTTTCTTGGGATATTATGACGCGACCAAAGCATTTGGGAGGCCTCGGTTTCAGAGATCTTGAACTGTTTAACTTGGCCCTGTTGGCACACCAAGCTTGGAGATTACTACAAGAACCAACAAGCTTGAGTGCAAGGATTTTGAAAGCTGCGTATTACCCGGAGGGAACAATTTTAGATGTAGTGATGGGCTCAAAACCATCACAGATTTGGCGTGCAATCATGGAGGGGCGTGATCTGTTAAAGCAAGGAATCATTTGCCGGATTGGCAATGGCCAAACAACAGAGATTTGGGTTGATAACTAGATACCAAAAGAGATGACTCCACGACCGATAACTTCGCTCGTGGCCGATCCTCCCAGGTATGTTTCAGAGTTAATGCTACCGGCTACAGCATCTTGGAACAAAGAAGTAATCAGAAAGGTATTTCTACCGATCGACGCCGAAGCTATTTTGAGGATACCAGTTTGCACACGCAACATAGAGGATTTCTGGGCTTGGTATCCGGAGAAGAAGAGAAATTTCACGGTAAGCTCGGCGTATAAATTCTTGCAACAAACAAAAATACAGAGGGAGGAATGGTTGGAAGGATGGGGTGGATCATCTAGGTTCGACAGAGACGAGAAATCATGGAGCATGCCGTGGAAAATCAAGGTTCCCTCACTACTAGGAAAAGGGCTATAGATAGGATTGACACTAATGGCGCATCAGGAAAGTAATGCGCCACTACTATATACTAATGGCGCACCAGTTGGTGATGCGCCATTAGTGTGGAAGACGCTAATGGCGCACCAGAAAACAGGTGCGCCACTAGTGATAATTTTTTTTACATACATACTAATGGCGCATCCTATGTCCGGTGCGCCATTACTAGTTCTAACTAGTAATGGCGCACCAGACAAGGAGTGCGCCAGTACTGAATTTTTTTTATTCTTCTTTTTTGCAAAACTACTAATGGCGCACCGCCTCACCGTGCGCCATTAGTAGTTTAAACTACTAATGGCGCATCCTGTAAAAGTGCGCCATTAGTATATATATATATATATATTTTTACTTTTCTGTAAAACTACTAATGGAGCATCACCTGCAGGTGCGCTATTAGTAACCAGGGTTACTAATGGCGCATGTGCAGGTGGTGCGCCATTAGTAACCTGGGACCCCAACAAGATATTTTGGACAGCCCCACACCTACCCACTCACTTTCCCCACTTCATTCCCTCCACCTCCTTCTCCAAGCTTTCGGCTGACTTCTCCTCCTCACCTCATTTCCACCATAGATTCATCAAAATTAAGTGGTGAAATTACCTTTTTTTGATAGGTAAGTAAGGGGAAAGCTATCTTCATGATGTAGATCTACTTTTTTTCTCCCTAGCTCGCTCCAACAACGTGCACATGCACTTTCCGTGGCCTAACTAGATCTATGTATGTTTGTGGTGTTGCATGTGTTTGTGGTGTTGCATATATGTTTGTGTTTGCAGGTACCGGTATTTGAAATGCGATAGTTGCTAATATTTTGCCGGAATGTTGATTCATTTCCGTTTCGGCGAGAATTTTGGCACTATACATTCTTTTTGGTCCTATTTTTAGGGAAGGTCATGCCAAAAAATTTCTTGGTTCTAAAATATCGTTTTGCTCTACCCTGCAGGCGACCATGGTCCGCACGATGACCGAAGGCATCGTGAATAGGTTTTTGAGCTCCGCGAAGGCCGAGATGCTTCAAAAGAACGAGACGGAGATAAGATGTCCGTGTCGAAGATGCAAGCTGAAGAGCCTTATTGCGGACCCGGATTCCGGGTAGGTGCGGGACCACCTGCTCTTGCGTGGTTTCATGGATGGCTATCGGTGGCAAGGTGATGAAGATGACTATGAAGTCGTCCATGGGGGCCGGGCAAGAAATGAGGAAGGGCAACAAGACAAGTACCACCGCGGCGAGGGCAGGCGAGAAGACGAAGAATCTCCAGGACATGATCACGACGGTGATGCTGTACACAGTCATCATGTAGAAGATGTCGTACATGATGATGAGGAAGATCAAGACGAAGGGCATGATCATGAAGATGAAGATGCCGGAGCAGACGACGATGGAGGCTGGGTGCAGGACCCTCATATTCAAGAGCTGCTTCTCAAGCAGACGGATAACGCAAGAGCTGCCGCCAGAGAGAAAGCCAAGCTGGATCAACTGGAGATAGACGCGGTTACTCCATTGTATGAAGGATGCAGGCTCGAGGATACCCGCCTGAAAGTAACGCTCATGGCTCTGGAGATGAAGGTAAAACACAAAATGACCGACGCATGCTTCGACGAGAACATGTCATTCTGGCACGAACGTCTTCCCAAGGGGAACAAGTGCCCGACCAGTTTCGAGGAGGCGAAGAAAATCGTGTGTCCTCTGGATTTACCGCACGTGAAATACCGTGTGTGCATGAACAATTGCATCATTTATCGGGACGAGCACGCAGAGTCTACCATATGTCCGGTGTGCGGCGTCACTCGATACAAGAAGAGGAAGAAAGCTCCTCGAAAATCGGTGTGGTACTTTCCGATCACTCCTCGTCTGCAGCGGTATTTCGCGAACCCTAAGGTAGCAAAGCTCCTGCGTTGGCACGCGGATAGGGAGGAGAAGAAGCGGGAAGATGACGGAAATGATCCGGAGATAAATAAAAAAGACAAGATGCAGCCAGTGGCAAGCGTTGAACTTCGAATACCCAGAATTTGGGAAGGATCCAAGGAACATCGTGCTGGGCGCGAGCACCGATGGAGTCAATTTGTTTGGTAGCCAAAGAAGCACACATAGCACGTGGCCTGTGTTTGTGTGGATGTACAACCTTCCCCCCTGGTTGTGCATGAAGAGGAAGTACATTCGCATGAGTATGCTAATTGAAGGGCCGAAACAACCAGGGAACGACATCAATCTGTATCTGGGGTTGCTGAAAGAGGAGCTAGACACGCTGTGGAAAATGCTAACCAATACGTGGGACGCCGCAGAGAAAGAATATTTCCCTATGAGAGCCGCACTGCTCACGACGGTGCACGACTATCTCGGTTACGGATATCTCGCGGGGCAGGTAGTCCACGGATTTTCTGGATGCGTAAGGTGCATGGATGACACAACGTATCACCAGCTAGATAGAGATCCCGGATCTTCGAAAACCGTGTTCATGGGACATCGAAGGTGGCTTCGAGACGATGACCCGTGGAGGAAATGCAAGGATCTGTTCGATGGTGAAACCGAACCCCGAAAACGCCCGCGTACGAGGAGCGGCGAGGAAATAGACGAGCTGTTGAAAAATTGGAAAGATTGTCCACTGCCGGGAAAGAAGCAAAAGGCGCCAGAGCCGGGAAAGAAGCGAAAGGCGCCAGAGCCGCTGCTGAAGGTATGGAAAACGACGTCTGTTTTCTGGGACTTGCCGTATTGGAAGATCCACCGTGTGCCTCACAGCCTTGATGCCATGCATATCACGAAGAACGTGTGCGAGAGTCTGCTTGGTACCCTGCTCAACATGCCAGAGAGGACCAAAGATGGGCCGAAAGCAAGGGCAGACTTGAAATCAATGGGCATCAGGAAGGAGCTTCACGCTAATGATGATGATGATGATCAGGCGAAGCAGGACACAGGAACTCGTCGCAAAGGCAAAAAGGCCAAGAAGACCGGAAGTGACTACCCTCCCGCGTGCTTCACTCTAAGTCAGGAGGAGATCGAGCAGTTTTTCACCTGCCTCGTAGGAGTAAAACTTCCTTACGGTTACGCGGGGAAGATAAGCAGATACCTAGACCCAGCGAAGCAGAAGTTCAGCGGGATGAAGTCTCACGACTGTCACGTGCTGATGACGCAGATACTTCCAGTTGCAATCCGTGGGATCATGGACGCGCACGTCCGTGAAACGCTATTTGGCCTATGCAACTTTTTCGACGTCATCTCTCGGAAGTCGATTGGCGTGAGGCAACTCAGAAGGCTACAGGAAGAGATCGTGGTGATACTATGCGAGCTTGAGATGTACTTCCCGCCCGCATTCTTCGACGTTATGGTGCATCTGCTGGTCCATATCGTGGAGGATATCATCCAACTCGGGCCGACGTTCCTGCACAGCATGATGTCGTTCGAAAGGATGAATGGTGTCATCAAAGGATACGTTCGCAACATGTCACGTCCAGAGGGAAGTATAGCCAGGGGCTTTCTGGCCGAAGAGTGCATCTCCTACTGCACGAATTATCTAGGCATCAAGAACCCCGTTGGTCTGCCCGTCAACAGGCACCTTGGCAGGCTCGCTGGATGGGGTCACTATGAGGGTCGCCGCGAAATGCATGTCGACTTCGAGGGTCGACTCGCCGACTTTGAAAGAGCAAACCTAGTCGCACTACAACACATAGACGTGGTCGATCCTTGGGTGGTAGAGCACAAAACCTTTATTGAGAAGACGTACAATGACCGAGGCCAACAGAGGACGGACGGAGGTATAATCAAAGAGCACAACTCATGTTTCACGCGTTGGTTCAAGCAGAAGCTTCTGTCGTACCCTTTACATGAGGATTCTTCCGCGGAAGAACAACTCATATTCACCTTGTCACAGGGCGCCGAGCACAACCTGATGACCTATGAGGCGTACGATATCAACGGCTACACATTCTACACCGAGAACAAGGACATGAAGAGCGATGGTTATCAGAACTCCGGGGTAATGATGGAATCCTACACCGGTAACGACAAGGACAGATACTACGGAAGGATCGAGGAGATCTAGGAGCTGAGCTACACTAGAGAGAAGGTCCCGATGTTCCGTGTTAGATGGGCCAAGAGCGTCCTAAAAGAAGACCGGTATTTCACCACCATGGTTATATCCGAAGCCAAATCCAAGACCGCGGGTGCAAACGTCACCGCGAAAAATGAGCCATGGGTACTGGCTTCCCAAGTGGACCAATGCTTCTTCATTACTGACCCGTCAAAGCCCAGTCGTGTTGTCGTGAGGAGAGGCAAAAGGAAGATCATCGGAATGGATGGAGTAGCCAATGAGCAAGACTTCGACAAGTACGGCGACCCGAAGATCGAACATGATGACGACAATGAAGTAGCAGCACACACCACAAGAAGAAGCAGGACCACCCTACCTAAAGGACGTCCGTTCCACAGAAGAACTCCATTTGCGAAAAAGAAGGGCAAGAAGATTGTGAACAGATAGCTAGCTAAGATCGATTGTATTTAAATCATAGTCTTCATTTCTTGATTGTATTTCATGGGCACTTTTTGATATCATGAATATTTTTAAATTTCACGGGCACTTTTTGAATTCATGAGGACACTCGATCTCGATCCCCCTCCACCGCCGCCGACGAGCACCCGACCCCCCGCACCCTCCCCCGCCCCACCGCCGCCAACGGGCACCCCCCGCACCCTCCCCCGCTCCACCGCCGCCGCCGATGATATTTTCAAGTAACAAATTTGAATATATTTTTTAAAAAATTATTACTGTTTTTATAAAAAATATTACTGTTATGATTTAAACAAGTTTGAACATATTTAAACACAAATAAATATCAAACAGCATTTAAAATGCAAAAAAAATTATTGCGGAGCCTGGGAATCGATCCCAGGAGCTCCTGGTGTGTGTGTTGCGTGCTGACCAGTCGAACTAGTGGGCAGGTTTTGATGTGGATTGGGTTAGGTGCAATATAACCTGTGCTCGAACTGTAATAAAAAAATTCTAATGGCGCACCGCTGCGAGGTGCGCCATTGCTATCTAAAAAAAAGATTTCTAATGGCGCACCGCTGCGGGGTGCGCCATTGCTATCTAAAAAAAAGATTTCTAATGGCGCACCGCTGCGGGTGCGCCATTGCTATCTAAAAAAAAGATTTCTAATGGCGCACCGAAGTGTGGTGCGCCATTAGTAAGCTTCCCCCTAGCTATCTCCCTCTCCCTCGCCAGATCCCCTTCGACCCTCTCTCCCTCGCCAACCCCAACCCAACCCCCAACCCAACCCCAGAAGCGAGCGAGCGACCACCTAGGGTTTCGACCGCCGCCGTCCGCCGCGCCTCATCCTCCCGTCCTTCGCCTTCGCCGCTCCGTCGCCCCGTCGCCCTGGCCGCTCCGTCGCCCCGTCACCCTGGCCGCTCCGTGGCCCCGTCGCCCTCGCCGCTCCGTCGCCCTCGCCGCTCCGTCGCCCCGTCGCCCTCGCCGCTCCGTCGCCCCGTCGCCCTCGCCGCTCCGCCCCAACCAAGGTGCTCCCTCCCTCCGCTTCTCCTTTCCCCGCCCACCCCAAGGTTGCTCTACAATTCTTCCCTTCCATCTGGTAGCTAGGTCTAGGTCTAGGTCTAGCTGCCACCCGACCCGACCCGACCCCAGTACGTAGTGGTGAAGGAAATGGGGTAGCTCGTGCTAGGGATTCTGTGATTATCTTCTGCTAGGGATTGTTTATTAGATGCAAATCTGTCAGTGCTCTGGTAGGGATTGTTTTAATTATCTTGAATAATCAACCAAATAGATGCCCTGCAAATACATTTTAGATTAGTGGTTTCATGTCTTGGTCTCATTGTTCTTTGTATGTCCCTGTGAAATTGGACATGGCTTGCTGTGTTCTACTTACTACTGAATCAGATGTTATTCCAATTCAATCAATTAGGAATAGACATGTTCATATTTTTTCAGTTTAATATATTTGGTAGCAGTCACATCGTTATGTGATTGAGCTATAGGGCAGTCGGGAGTGCTAATCTTCACATCCTAGAGGGATACTGAGGTTTTGTTCTCATAGTAAGGTTTGGAGTAGGACCGCAGGATTTTTTTTTGAAATGGTTTAATTTTTTTCGAAACGGGGACTGCAGGATATTGATCAGTGACGAAACCAGTCTTAATTAGTAACACGGGATCCAATTTACGCATTGTATTATTTTTTTGAATTATTTCTTCATGCAATCAAGCAGTAATCATGGAAACTAGAATTCTGGAGCTTAACTTATCCTGCTTTTGGTGTCATATGCTTTGATAATGGACTAACAAATTGGGCTCACTATCCTCCTGTTCATTCAGTAGCCAGATTTTTATTTAGTCTGACTGTATATAAAGAACCAGCTATGTATATCTCTGTTCCAGTAGTTATGACAAATGCTGCATGTAGAGAAGTGTTTAAAGTAAAGTGTCAAGATAATCCGGAAGGGAAACTTTCATCTTATCAGTGTATGTTTCAAAAAGAGTTGCAGTGCATTTTTGTGATCTTTGGGAACACATTTATTGAGTTGTTTTGATGGACATTAACATTTTTTATGGACAGTGGGTCATATATTGTATAAAAATATATTGAACTATTGACCAGAAACACTGAAGTCGGAGATTACAAGACTGCTTTTGTAGTTTCTAAAGAGATGAAATCCGCACATTTGTATGTTGTCCTGACTAGCTCGTTTCTCTATGTTGGATTGGAAGGGTGGCTCAGATGCAAACTTTTTATTATTTAAGATTTCTTTTCTTTTAGGATTTATTTTCTTCTAGGACTAGGTTTTTATTATTTTTCTGTTGTGATTGTTTTTTGAGCTCTTTCTTTTTCATTTCCTACTATCCTTATCCTAATTATCTTAAATTGTTATGATGTGTGTAACATGATTAGATCTTGGATTTGCTAGTGGACTTTGGGAGTTTCTTAGCCAGCTTGGTGACTCCATATTTTTCACTATTTCAGCAAGTCTTTTGTAAGCATTAAACTTTCAGCACTACATTTCTATCTTATGTGTACAAAAAAATTGTATAGAAATATGCTGAATTTTCTGCTCTAATTGTTGCTGAAAGAAATTTAGCAAAAAAAATGGGGTCCTGGGAGACGCCGCTGTTGCTTGAGGCCCTTGAGAGGCCTTTCGTGTCGTGATGATTTTGCCGGTACCCCGAGAGGCCCTTGAGTTTGCCGGAATGTCGATTAACTTCCGTTCCGGCAAATTAGGATACTCCATATGTCCTATTTTCAGCAAAGGTCATGCTGAAATTTTCCGTGAATTTTAGCATGACTTTGCTAAAAATCGGACATATGAGGTACTTGCTACTAATGCATGGGCCGGGGTATCTTAGTACTTAATTAAGTAGGATCAACTGCCCCTTTATTCTTGCTGCATTAAACCATAGGTGGCAATAGAGCCAAGTGATTAGGCCCAACTTAGAAATTCTCCTCAGCATCGATAAACCCTAGATGATAAACCCAACATAGGTGGCAATAGAGCCAACTGATTAGTGCTAAGTGATTAGGCCCAACCTAGGGTGCCTCGGCATCGATAAACCCTAAATGATGAAAACTTAGCATTTAGGGTGCCTCGGCGTTGACAAACCCTAAATGATGAAACCTTGGATTTTAGGGTGCCTCGGTGTCGATGAGAACCTAAATGATGTACGCTTAGGCTTTTAGGGTGCCTCGGCGTCGACAAACCCTAAATGATAAAAGCTTAGCTTTTAGGATGCCTCGGTGTCGACAAACCCTAAATGATGAGACCATGATCTTGTTCCTTGACAATAACCAACTTTTTGACCAAACTTTTTTCCTATTTAGAGCAAAACATGGCCCACAACGATGAGGCCGGCGGTTCGGGCGGCAAGCAATTCTGGGAGCTGTCCCAGGAGTTGGAGGAAGAACCTCACCGCTATGAGGACGCCGCGGAAGACACCGATCCTGACTACACAACCCCTAGTGGCGTCGGGGATGACACCACTGATGATGGCGCCGCGGATGCCACCACTGATGATGGCGGCGCATGCACAGATGGCAGCCAACTGAAGAGGCAACGGAAGGACCGGCGCCCGAACGTGCTCGGCACCATCACGGAGGAATTTACTGAAGTGAACTCCTACGGGCATCCGACGGCGCCCAAACACGTAGTCAAGGGGTACTCGATTCAGCTCGGCTGCATTCTTCGGAGCACCGCCTCGATCAACACCGAGAACCTAAGGCATAAGGACCGAGGGAATTTGCGCAGCCTCCTCTTCACGAAGCTCCACGAACGATACAAGTTCCCCGCTGAGTTCGCAAACACACGCCTCTCGCGTAATAAAGTGAACGGTGCCGCCCTCACGACGATGAGCACGACCCTGTCTACTTGGAAAAGCACGGTGAAGGCAATGATTGACAAAGGTGATAGTTATGAGAAGATCAAGGCGAAATATCCTTTGATGAGCGAAGATGACTACAAGGAGTTCAAGATCAAGTGCGAGAGCCCCGCAACCTCCGAATCAAGTAAGTGGGGGAAAGAAATGCGGCCGTTGAACATAGGGGTCCACCAACTCGGTCCCGACGGTTATAGAGTGGCGGAGCCTGTATGGGACAAGGAGGACGCGGAGCGTGCCGAGCAAGGCCTACCGCCCCGCTTTGAGAAATACAGTGACAAGCAGACCAGGAACTTTCTCAGGGCCCGGTACAAGGAGGACCCGGTAACAAAGGAGCTTACCACGGATCCGAAGACCAAGGAGCTTGAGCTTGTTCTGGTAAGGAATACACCCCCACGTAATTAGCTCCATATGGTTGCATTCTAATTAATCCCCAATATTTCTAAATGGTTCACGTTCCTTCCGCAGGACAAAGAAAGCATTAGCGCGGGGTCGTCTCAGAGCTCCCCTTTCGACACCCCTTTGAATAGGGCGTTGAACGTAATGAAAAACAAGGATAAGCTCAGTAAGCCAACGTCAGCTGGTCGTGTGGCCGGCAAAGGCTTGTCCACAAAATGGTCGTCATACTATACCGCTGGTGGGCGAAAGGAGAAAAAGACCAGCTCGGAAAGCCAGTCGCGCGAGGTTGAAGCACTCAAGGCGCAAGTGGCGCGGATTCCGGAGATGGTCCAAGAGCAAGTGCAACAACAACTGGGATCGACGCTCACCGGCATTATGCCTACCTTGATTCATGGGATAACGACATGGATTGCGGGTGGCCAACAGGGGCCACCCCCGATTCCCAGCTTCACGGCCTGCAACTCGCACAACGCGCAGGCGGCGCCATTGGTGTCTCCGACGGCGGCGGTATTGGTGTCTACGGCGGCGGTGCCATTGGTGTCTCCGGCGGCGGCGGTATTGGTGTCTCCGACGCCGACATTGGAGATTAATGCACCTGGGTGTACCCGGCCGGCACCTCGCCAGCAAGCGGCCCCTCCGTCAGTTGCACGCCCGCCGTTGGCGGTGCCTCGACATTAGCCGAGCTCGACGGCATCATGGTAGCTAAGCCTCTTGGCCGAGGACTTCATCTCCTTGCCTTTGACTGGGCATCCCTGAGGCCCTACATGTTTTCGTAGGGCGCCGCCGACGTTCCTTGCACTCTCCTGCACTTCGTGGGCGGCGAGTTGGTCGATGTCGCCAAGGGCAGAATCGTTCAACTGGGCAACCCCGTGTTCCACGGTAATCCGATGCAACCCACAATGTATAGGGTTGAAGTGGTTCGGGTGCTGCCAGGCTGCGACGAGATGTTACCTCCGATTCGACCCGCTGGGGCCGATGAAGAAGATGAGATGACCCTCAGCGCCTGCGTAAGCTGGCCCCTGCTTTGGCCAAAGAGCCAGATTCATTTGGGGGCGGGGGACACCACCCCACAGACAAGACCGCCAGTCATGCCGGCGCCAAGCCATGGCAAGAATGCCGCAACGCTACCGGACATGCCGGACATCCCTATGGCACAGGATCCGGACATGCATATGGCACAGGATCTGGACGATGACGACAACGACGATGGTACATTTACCAACGTCGATAAGTACTTTGCCGAACATGGGTACGGTGACGAGTTCTATGGGCCTCCTTCTCAAGAACCCAAACAAGACGACCGCGATCTAGCTGGTACGGCGGAGAAACCCAATTGCAACAGGCGTCGTCTGGCGTTCAGTTCTCAGGAGACGCCTCCAGCTGCCGCCTTCACCGAGCCTCAGATAGCGGAGGTGCCAAATATTATCAGCCCCAACACGCTCAAGAAGGCGGTCTGTGAGAAGAACTCGGTCCCGTTACAGCAGATCAAGAAGAAGGGCCGGAAACGGCCGACTAAAAAGGGCGCCGGTGCGAGCCAGCCGGCACCGAGTACGATCCGTGCTCAGGACGGGCCACCTTCACCTAAGGATATCTCGAGGAGGGTGCATGTGGCGGGTATAGCAATGCTACCGACAAATATGCTCAATGCTACAACCGGTGCTATGCGGAGTCTGCACGACAGTGTTCTTTCTTTGGAGAAGCGGCGTCTCAGAGAGAGTGATGTGGCATACCCGGTTTTCGTGGCCAAGGTGCCAGAGGGCAAGGGCTTTGTGGATGGCGCCATCGGGGGTACGGTCGTCCTGCGGTTTGATGACATCTTTGCTATGTTCAACCTTCATCCGCTGCACTACACCTTCGTTCGGCTGTTTTCGCTGAGTATGGAGATGCGGATCATTAGAGACAAGACCCCGGACATCGTGATCGTCGACCCCTTCTACATGCGTGCCAAGCTCTTGAGCAGCGCTGGGGACCGCCAAGTCGCGAGTTCACACCTCGAAGACGTCATTCTGGCAAACCCAAATAAGGATAACTTCCTTGTGGCTTATTTTCCCGAGTAAGTCATCCCTTAACCGCCCCGTAACATATGATTTCTTAGATTTCGATCATTCTTTTTTTCTAACATTCCGTGTTCTGTGAAGTGACACACATTGCACACTCATCCTCTTAAGCCCGAAATATTCCATGGCCACGTATTTCGACCCGAACCGTAACTCCAAGATAGACTACGCAAATATCAAGAAAGTTCTTGATGATGTTCTCCCTGGCTATGCCAAATCTGGAGGCACCTTCATCAGGGCAGTTCGTAAGTACGGCAAGCACGTGTTCGCCCACACTACGACGTTCTGCTGCGTCAAGCAGCCGCCTGGCGGTCAGAAGGATGCCTACTACGCCCTCCATCACATGCGGGCGATCGTAAGGGACCATCATCACTTTCTGCTACCAAATAATCTCAAAGATTGGGCCGCGAGCTTGTCGGCAATCCAGGACACGGACATCAGACAAGAATTCTTTCGCATCCAGTCGGAGTTTGCGGACATCATCCATCAAGATGTCCTTCATACCTCGGGGCAGTTCTTCCTCAGATATCAACCGTCCAACATTGAGATAGACGGAATGCTACAAATGCAGGCTGACAACGCCCGCGATTTCATGACCATCACGACAGACTGCGGCTTCATCCACACTCTTGTCCATGAGTCGAGTCGAAAGTAGTGATGTGTAGTTCTGAAACATTGATTGGCTCATGTTGTAATTAAACTTTAATGAATTGTATGTCTCTTTGGTTTGGACAGTCGTTCAACTTAGATGTAATCGATGCTATTTATTAGTAGGACCATGAATCGTGCTATTAATGCCTTGCTTTTCTCTTCCGATCCTTTTGTTGCATACTTATATATTGCTTATGTATGTATTGTTTGTTGTTTGGCTTGCGCATAGAGATGCCATCATATGTCGTGTACAAGGGTAAGGTTCCCGGAGTCTACGACGACTGGGAGGAGTGTCGGAGACAGGTTTACCGTTTCAGCGGTAACAGTTACAAAGGGTACACCACTAGGGCGGAGGCCGAATCTAGATACGCCCGCTATCTAGCGGGAGAGAGGATGGAGCATTGGAGGAACCGGATGAAGACCAGTTTGATCGCGATGATGCTCATCGTGATGACCGCAGCTCTCTTCTATGTGATGGTAGTTTAGATGATTGATATCGACTTGTAATGTGAAGACAAACTCGATACTCGCGGTCTCAAGACTTGTAATGTTTTATCTTTGTTCGGTCTTTTGAATTTGGAGACTAATATGATGAATTGTATTCGGAGACTAATCTTCTATTGTATTCGATGAATCTGCTGTTGCTGTGTGCTACTGTCTATATTCTGTCAAATAATATATTTTGTAACCTGTGCAAAAATCAGAAAAGTAAAAAAACAAATAATTCATACTAATGGCGCATCACCACAAGGTGCATCATTAGTATGCCAAAGGATACTAATGGCGCATCAAGACAGAGTGCGCCATTAGTATGCCAAAGGATACTAATGGTGCATCAAGACAGAGTGCGCCATTAGTATGCCAAGTATACTAATGGCGCATCTATCCGCAGTGTGCCATTAGTGTGCCAAAGCACATGGTTAAATATGGCCCCTGGGAGGCACACTAATGGCGCATGGTGTTATATACTAATGGTGCACTTGGTGGTGCGCCATTAGTATACCAGATACTAATGGCGCACCAGTGGTGCGCCATTAGTAAAAATTACTAGTGGCGTGCTAGTAATGGCGCACCAGTGATGCGCCATTAGTAGGCAAAACTGGTGCGCCATTAGTAGGTCTTTTCCTAGTAGTGCCTCAAAGATAAGAATCTTCTTATGGAGGTTGGCACACCATTCACTGCCAACTAATGATATTTTGAACCGGAGGAACATGTCTACCCGAGATGCTTGTCCGCTGTGTGGATGCGAGGATTCATGGAGACATGCTTTTGTCGCCTGCACTATGTCGAGGTGTGTGTGGGCTTTAACTGAAGACACCATCGTATCCAGCATGACCGAGAACGAGGAAGCTGATGCGAGGATCTGGCTATTTCAGCTACACGAGTCGATGGACCGTGTCAACTTCACACGTATGGTCATCACTCTATGGTCGATCTGGTATGCTCGTCGGAAGGCTATATATGAATCAATCTTCTAAAGCCCACAACAAACGGTCAACTTTGTCAACAACTACATCAGCGATCTTGGCCTCATTACTGCACAGGAGCATCATCCAGTGCCTACATCACCTGGCCAAGAAAGGCCATTGCGGTGGCTTTGACCGCCGGCGGGCTGCATTAAGATCAATGTAGATGGGGCATTGGCAAGGCGAAGCAGAGGAGGAGCAGTGGCAGTTCTATGCCGGGACCAGGACGGTGTCTACTTGGGAATGTCGGCGGTGGTTTATCACCACACGCGGGATCCTCTTCTTCTGGAGACATATGCTTGTCGGGAGGACCTAGCACTCGCCGACGACCTTGGGGTAGAAAACATCTATGTGGCTTCGGACTCCCAGGAGGTGATTAATGACATCAACATGGGCACCGGAGGCCCAAATGCATCCATTGTGCATGAAATACTGAGTCATTGTAACAATTTTAGCTCTTGCTCTTTTGTTCATGAGCGTAGGAACTTCAACTTCGAGGCTCATAATCTCGCAAAATATGCTTGTAAGCTACGTATAGGGCATATAAGTGCATCGAGTGCCACTCCTAGTTGGTTTTGGAGTATTGACGACAAACCTGGTTGAGGGACTAATGTGTTTGTGAGAATTGCAGGATAACACAGGTAGAAGTCCCTCATTGATTTGGTTTTCCTACCAGAGATGACCCCTAAAAATGTATGAAGACATTGAAGTCAAAGGTGGTATGTGAAGACATTCACATTGAAGACTATGACAAGAGAAGACATCGCGTGAAGACTATGGAGCGCGAAGACTTAGCAGTTTCGTCGTTCTTTGTTTTTCTTTGATGAGTCATAGGAACTACCGTACTATTAAGTGGGGTCCAAGAGAACCAGTTAGAATGACTGAAGTGATGCTTAACCAAAATCCTATGTCTTCGAGTGAAGACTATGAGAGGAAATCTTATTCAGAGTTGGATAAGTTAGCTTTGCTTGTAGCCCAAGTGAAGTTGTCGTGTGTGTTTGAAATGTGACCGTTGGAACACGTGTCAGTTCCTTAGTGGCCCAGGGTCATTTCGGACAAATCAGGTCGGGTTGCCTAGTGGCTATAAATAGCCCACCCCCTACAACCATAAACGGTTGGCTGCTCAGAGTTAGTGCACGGCTTTTGTCGTTTGAGAGCAACCCACCTCGAAGCCTTTGAGAGAGAATTCCTTGCGAGGATAAAGCCCTAAACACCCAGAGCCAAAGAGTGTCAGGCATCACTTAAGTCTTCCTGTCTATGTGATCTAAAGACTTATTACACTTGAGGACTGTGAATCCTCCAGCCGGTTAGGCGTCGCGTTCTGAGCATCCAAGAGTCATTGTGGATCGCCGGTGAACGAAGTCTGTGAAGGTCTGGAAGTCTACCTTGAAGACTTACCAGAGTGATTGGGCGAGGACTGGGTGTCCTTAGCTCAAGGGGAATAAGGTGAAGACGCGGTCTTCTGAGTTGAATCTCAGCCTCCCTAACCAGACGTACAGTTGTCACAGCAACTGGAACTGGTCCAACAAATCATTGTCTTCAACGAGTCACTGGTTTCATCCTTCCCTTTCCTTTACTTACTGTTGGCCCGGGTGAAGTCATTGTATGATTGCATTATCTTTTGTCTTCACCGAGTGACTGCTTGTTCTGATTGGATTCACACTATCTTCCTACCTGATCTATACTGCCTAGCTGCTATTAGTCATTGTGCTTTCACTTCATTGAATACTTGACTATGGCTTGCTTAGTGTAGTCTACCTTCCGCTGCATGGCAATAGGTTTATTTCTATCGTTTGTCTTCGAAACTTCCATGTTTTGAAGACTTTCATAAAAATCGCCTATTCACCCCCCCTCTAGTCGATCACTAGCACTTTCAATTGGTATCAGAGCAAGGTACTCCCTTATTCTGTGTGATTCGGTTTAACCACTTGGAGTTTTAGCTATGTTGACTACAGGGATAATCAAAGTCTCCGCTGCGTGCCCAGTCTTTGATGGAACTGAATATCCCTACTAGAATAATAAGATGCGCATGCATCTTGAAGCCATTGATGTCGACCTATGGTATGTCGTCAAGAATGGCGTTCCCAAGGCTGGTGAAGGTGTCATCGCTGCTGATGTCAAGAAGTTCGTTCAACTGGACTCCACTGCCAAGAACATCATCTGTGGTCATCTGACCAAAGGACAGTATGGCCGTGTGAGTGCTTTGGAAACATCTAAGCTAGTCTGGGACTGGCTCTCCAAGGTCAACGAAGGCATCTCAACCCAGAGAGATCAGAGAATCAGTGTCCTAAGTCTCAATCTGGATACATATTGAAAGTGGGAGCAATTAGCTAGAGTAGCTCCATGCAGAGCATTGTTGACATAGAAATTTGCAAAATACTTACGGATCTGAATGTGGCAGACCCGTTGACTAAACTTCTCTCACAAGCAAAACATGATCACACCTCAAAACTCTTTGGGTGTTAATCACATAGCGATGTGAACTAGATTATTAACTCTAGTAAACCCTTTGGGTGTTGGTCACATGTCGATGTGAACTATGGGTGTTAATCACATGGTGATGTGAACTATTGATGTTAAATCACATGGCGATGTGAACTAGATTATTGACTCTAGTACAAGTGGGAGACTGAAGGAAATATGCCCTAGAGGCAATAATAAAGCTATTATTTATTTCCTTATATCATGATAAATGTTTATTATTCATGCTAGAATTGTATTAACCAGAAACATAATACATGTGTGAATACATAGACAAACAGAGTGTCACTAGTATGCCTCTACTTGACTAGCTCATTGATCAAAGATGGTTATGTTTCCTAACCATAGACATGAGTTGTCATTTGATTAACGGGATCACGTCATTAGGAGAATGATGTGATTGACTTGACCCATTCCGTTAGCATAGCACTTGATCGTTTAGTTTGTTGCTATTGCTTTCTTCATGACTTATACATGTTCCTATGACTATGAGATTATGCAACTCCCGTTTACCGGAGGAACACTTTGTGTGCCACCAAACGTCACAACGTAACTGGGTGATTATAAAGGTGCTCTACAGGTGTCTCCAAAGGTACTTGTTGGGTTGGCGTATTTCGAGATTAGGATTTGTCACTCCGATTGTCGGAGAGGTATCTCTGGGCCCTCTTGGTAATGCACATCACTTAAGCCTTGCAAGCATTGCAACTAATGAGTTAGTTGCAGGATGATGTATTACGGAACGAGTAAAGAGACTTGTCGGTAACGAGATTGAACTAGGTATTGAGATACCGACGATCGAATCTCGGGCAAGTAACATACCGATGACAAAGGGAACAACGTATGTTGTTATGCGGTCTGACCGATAAAGATCTTCGTAGAATATGTGGGAGCCAATATGAGCATCCAGGTTCCGCTATTGGTTATTGACCGGAGACGTGTCTCGGTCATGTCTACATTGTTCTCGAACCCGTAGGGTCCGCACGCTTAAGGTTTCGATGACAGTTATATTATGAGTTTATGAGTTTTGATGTACCGAAGGAGTTCGGAGTCCCGGATGAGATCCGGGACATGACGAGGAGTCTCGAAATGGTCGAGACGTAAAAATTGATATATATTGGACGACTATATTCGGACATCGGAAAGGTTCCGAGTGATTCGGTATTTTCGGGAGTACCGGGGAGTTACGGGAATTCGTATTGGGCCTTAATGGGCCATACGGGAAAGGAGAGAAAGGCCTCAAAGGGTGGCCGCACCCCTCCCCATGGGCTGGTCCGAATTGGACTAGGGAGGGGCGCCCCCTTCCTTCCTTCTCCTTTTCCCTTCCCTTTCCTTCCCTCCTACTACTCCTACTACTTGGAAGGGCTCCTAGTTCTACTAGGAAAAGGGGAGTCCTACTCCCGGTGGGAGTAGGACTCCCCTAGGGCGCGCCATAGAGAGGGCCGGCCCTCCCCCTCCTCCACTCCTTTATATACGGGGGCAGGGGGCACCCCAAAGACACAACAATTGATCCTTGAGATCTATTAGCCGTGTGCGGTGCCCTCCTCCACCATAATCCTCGATAATATTGTAGCGGTGCTTAGGTGAAGCCCTGCGATGGTAGAACATCAAGATCGTCACCACGCCGTCGTGCTGACGGAACTCTTCCCCGACATTCTGCTGGATCAGAGTCCAGGGATCGTCATCGAGCTGAACGTGTGCTAGAACTCGGAGGTGCCGTAGTTTCAGTGCTTGATCGGTCGGGCCGTGAAGACATACGACTACATCAACCACGTTGTGCTAACGCTTCCGCTTCCGGTCTACGAGGGTACGTAGACAACACTCTCCCCTCTCGTTGCTATGCATCACCATGATCTTGCGTGTGCGTAGGAATTTTTTTGAAATTACTACGTTCCCGAACAGTGGTATCAGAGCCAGGTTTTATGCGTTCATGTAATATGCACGAGTAGAACACAAGTGAGTTGTGGGCGATATAAGTCATACTGCTTACCAGCATGTCACACTTTGGTTCGACGGTATTGTTGGATGAAGCGGCCCAGACCGACATTACGCGTACGCTTACGCGAGACTGGTTCTACCGTCGTGCTTTGCACACAGGTGGCTGGCGGGTGTCAGTTTCTCCAACTTTAGTTGAACCGAGTGTGGCTATGCCCGGTCCTTGCGAAGGTTGAAACAGCACCAACTTTACAAACTATCGTTGTGGTTTTGATGCGTAGGTAAGAACGGTTCTTGCTCAGCCCATAGCAGCCACATAAAACTTGCAACAACAAAGTAGAGGACGTCTAACTTGTTTTTGCAGGGCATGTTGTGATGTGATATGGTCAAGACGTGATGAGATATAAGTTGTTGTATGAGATGATCATGTTTTGTTGAAGTTATCGGCAACAGGCAAAAGCCTTATGGTTATCTCTCTATTGCATAAGATGCAAGCGCCAAATAATTGCTTTACTTTATTGCTATGTGATAGCAATAGTTGCAAGAGCAATTGTTGGCGAGACAACTATGTGACGACACATTGATATAGATCAAAATGATGGAGATCATGGTGTCATGCCGGTGACGATGGAGATCATGACGATGCTTTGGAGATGGAGATCAAAGGCACAAGATGATGATGGCCATATCATGTCACATATTATGATTGCATGTGATGTTTATCTTTTATACATCTTATTTTGCTTAGTTCGGCGGTAGCTTTATAAGATAATCTCTCACTAAATTATCAAGATATAAGTGTTCTCCCTGAGTATGCACCATTGTGAAAGTTCTTCGTGCTGAGACACCACGTGATGATCGGGTGTGATAGGCTCTACGTTCAAATACAATAGGTGCAAAACAGTTGCACACGCGGAATACTGAGGTTAAACTTGATGAGCCTAGCATATAACAGATATGGCCTCGGAACACGGAGATCGAAATGTCGAGCATGAATCATATAGTAGATATGATCAACATAGTGATGTTCACCATTGAAACTACTCCATCTCACGTGATGATCGGACATGGTTTAGTTGATATGGATCACGTGATCACTTAGAAGATTTGAGGGATGTCTGTCTAAATGGGAGTTCTTAAGTAATATGATTAATTGAACTTTAATTTATCATGAACTTAGTCCTGATAATATTAGCATATCTATGTTGTAAATCAATAGCTCGCGATGTTGCTCCCAGTTTATTGTGTTCCTAGAGAAAAATTATGTTGAAAAATGTTAGTAGCAATGATGCGGATTGGATCCGTGATCTGAGGATTATCCTCATTGTTGCACAGAAGAATTATGTCTTTGATGCACCGCTAGGTGACAGATCTATTGCAGGAGTAGATGCAGACGTTATGAACGTTTGGCTAGCTCAATATGATGACTACTTGATAGTTTAGTGCACCATGCTTAAACGGCTTAGAATCGGGACTTCAAAGACGTTTTTGAATGTCATGGACCATATGAGATGTTCCAGGAGTTGAAGTTAATATTTCAAGAAAATACCCGAGTTGAGAGATATGAAGTCTCCAACAAGTTCTATAGCTAAAAGATGGAGGAGAATAGCTCAAGTAGTGAGCATGTGCTCAGATTGTCTGGGTACTACAATCACTTGAATTAAGTGGGAGTTAATCTTCTAGATAAAATAGTGATTGACAGAATTCTCTAGTCACCATCACCAAGTTAGTAGAACTTCGTGATGAACTATGATATGCAAGGGATAACGGAAACGATTCCCAAGCTCTTCGTAATGCTGAAATCAACGAAGGTAGAAATCAAGAAAAATATCAAGTGTTGATGGTAGACATGACCACTAGTTTCAAGAAAAGGGCAAAGGGAAGAAGGGAAACTTCAAGTAGAATGGCAAGAAAGTTGCTTCTCAAGTGAAGAAACTCAAGTCTGGACCTAAGCCTGAGACTAAGTGCTTCTGCTACAAAGGGACTGGTCACTGGAAGCGGAACTGCCCCAAGTATTTGGCGGATAAGAAGGATGGCAAAGTGAACAAAGGTATATTTGATATACAGATTATTGATGTGTATTTTACTAGTGTTCGTAGCAACCCCTCGGTATTTGATACTGGTTCAGTTGCTAAGTATAGTAACTCAAAACGGGAGTTGCAGAATGAACATAGACTAGTTAAGGGTGAAGTGACGATGTGTGTTGGAAGTGGTTCAAAGATTGATATGATCATCATCGCACACTCCCTATACTTTTGGGATTAGTGTTGAACCTAAACAAGTGTTATCTGGTATTTGCGTTGAGCATGAATATGATTTGATCATGTTTATTGCAATACGGTTATTCATTTAAGTAAGATAATAAATTGTTGTTCTGTTTACATGAATAAAACCTTATATGGTTACACACCCAATGAAAATGGTTCGTTGGATCTCGATCGTAGTGATACACATATTCATAATATTGAAACCAAAAGATGGAAAGTTAATAATGATGGTGCAAATTATTTGTTCCACTGCCGTTTAGGTCATATTGGTGTAAAGCGCATGAAGAAAATCCATGCTGATGGGCTTTTGGAATCACTTGATTATGAATCAGTTGATGCTTGCGAACCATGCCTCATGGGCAAGATGAATAAGACTCCGTTCTCCTGAACAATGGAGCGAGCAACAGATTTGTTGGAAATCATACATACTGATGTATGTGGTCTGATGAATATTGAGGCTCGTGGCAGGTATCATTATTTTCTGATCTTCACAGATGATTTGAGCAGATATGAGTATATCTACTTGATGAAACACAAGTCTAAAACATTTGAAAAGTTCAAAGAATTTCAGAGTGAAGTGGAGAATCATCGTAACAAAAATAAAAGTTTCTATGATATGATCGCAGAAGTAAAATATTTGAGTTACGAGTTTGGCCTTCAGTTAAAAAAAACAATGTGAAATAGTTTCACTACTCATTCCACCTGGAACACCACAGTGTAATGGTGTGTCCGAATGTCATAACCGTACTTTATTAGATATGGTGCGATCTATGATGTCTCTTACCGATCTACCACTATCATTTTGGGGTTATACATTAGAGACAGCTGCATTCACGTTAAATAGGGCACCATCTAAATCCGTTGAGACGACACCGTATGAACTATGGTTTAGCAAGAAACCTAAGCTGTCGTTTCTTAGAGTTTGAGGTTGCAATGCTTATGTGAAAAAGTTTCAACCTGATAAGCTCAAACCCAAATCGGAGAAGTGCGTCTTCATAGGATACCCAAAATAAAATGTTGGGTACACCTTCTATCACAGATCCGAAGGCAAGATATTCGTTGATTTGAATGGATCCTTTCTAGAGAAGGAGTTTCTCTCGAAAGAAGTGAGTGGGAGGAAAGTAGAACTTGATGAGGTAACTGTACCTGCTCCCTTATTGGAAAGTAGTTCATCACAGAAATCTGTTCCTGCGACTACTACACCAATTAGTGAGGAAGCCAATGATGATGATCATGTAACTTCAGATCAAGTTACTACCGAACCTCGTAGATAAACCAGAGTGAGATCCGCACTAGAGTGGTACGGTAATCCTGTTCTGGAGGTCATGTTACTTGACCATGACGAGCCTACGAACTACGAGGAAGCGATGATGAGCCTAGATTCCGCGAAATGGCTTGAGGCCATGAAATCTGAGATGAGATCCATGTATGAGAACAAAGTATGGACTTTGATTGACTTGCCCAATGATCGGCGAGCCATTGAGATTAAATGGATCTTCAAGAGGAAGACGGACGCTGATAGTAGTGTTACTATCTACAAAGCTAGAATTGTCGCAAAAGGTTTTCGACAAGTTTAAGGTGTTGACTACGATGAGAGTTTCTCACTCGTATCTATGCTTAAGTCTGTCCGAATCATGTTAGCAATTGCCGCATTTTATGAAATCTGGCAAATGGATAAACAAAACTGCATTCTTTAATGGATTTATTAAAGAAGAGTTGTATATGATGCAACTAGAAGGTTTTGTCAATCCTAAAGGTACTAACAAAATATGCAAGCTCTAGCAATCCATCTATGGACTGGTGCAAGCATCTCGGAGTTGGAATATACGCTTTGATAAGTTGATCAAAGCATATAGTTTTATACAGACTTGCGGTGAAGCCTGTATTTACAAGAAAGTGAGTGGGAGCACTACAACATTTCTGATAAGTATATGTGTATGACATATTGTTGATTGGAAATAATGTAGAATTATTCTGCAAAGCATAAAGGAGTGTTTGAAAGGAGTTTTTCAAAGAAAGACCTCGGTGAAGCTGCTTACATATTGAGCATCAAGATCTATAGAGATAGATCAAGATGCTTGATAAGTTTTTCAATGAGTACATACCTTGACAAGATTTTGAAGTAGTTCAAAATGGAACAGTCAAAGAAGAAGTTCTTGCCTGTGTTACAAGGTGTGAAGTTGAGTAAGACTCAAAACCCGACCACGGCAGAAGATAGAGAGAGAATGAAAGTCATTCCCTATGCCTTAGCCATAGGTTCTATAAAGTATGCCATGCTGTGTACCAGATCTATTGTATACCCTACCCTGAGTTTGGCAAGGGAGTACAATAGTGATCTAGGAGTAGATCACTGGACATTGGTCAAAATTATCCTTAGTGGAATAAGGATATGTTTCTCGATTATGGAGGTGACAAAAGGTTCATCATAAAGGGTTACGTCGATGCAAGTTTTGACACTGATCCAGATGACTCTAAATCTCAATCTGGATACATATTGAAAGTGGGAGCAATTAGCTAGAGTAGCTCCATGCAGAGCATTGTTGACATAGAAATTTGCAAAATACTTACGGATCTGAATGTGGCAGATCCGTTGACTAAACTTCTCTCACAAGCAAAACATGATCACACCTCAGTACTCTTTGGGTGTTAATCACATAGCGATGTGAACTAGATTATTGACTCTAGTAAACCCTTTGGGTGTTGGTCACATGTCGATGTGAACTATGGGTGTTAATCACATGGTGATGTGAACTATTGATGTTAAATCACATGGCGATGTGAACTAGATTATTGACTCTAGTGCAAGTGGGAGACTGAAGGAAATATGCCCTAGAGGCAATAATAAAGCTATTATTTATTTCCTTATATCATGTGTGAATACATAGACAAACAGAGTGTCACTAGTATGCCTCTACTTGACTAGCTCATTGATCAAAGATGGTTATGTTTCCTAACCATAGACATGAGTTGTCATTTGATTAACGGGATCACATCATTAGGAGAATGATGTGATTGACTTGACCCATTCCGTTAGCATAGCACTTGATCGTTTAGTTTGTTGCTATTGCTTTCTTCATGACTTATACATGTTCCTATGACTATGAGATTATGCAACTCCCGTTTACCGGAGGAACACTTTGTGTGCCACCAAACGTCACAACGTAACTGGGTGATTATAAAGGTGCTCTACAGGTGTCTCCAAAGGTACTTGTTGGGTTGGCGTATTTCGAGATTAGGATTTGTCACTCCGATTGTCGGAGAGGTATCTCTGGGCCCTCTTGGTAATGCACATCACTTAAGCCTTGCAAGCATTGCAACTAATGAGTTAGTTGCAGGATGATGTATTACGGAACGAGTAAAGAGACTTGTCGGTAACGAGATTGAACTAGGTATTGAGATACCGACGATCGAATCTCGGGCAAGTAACATACCGATGACAAAGGGAACAACGTATGTTGTTATGCGGTCTGACCGATAAAGATCTTCGTAGAATATGTGGGAGCCAATATGAGCATCCAGGTTCCGCTATTGGTTATTGACCGGAGACGTGTCTCGGTCATGTCTACATTGTTCTCGAACCCGTAGGGTCCGCACGCTTAAGGTTTCGATGACAGTTATATTATGAGTTTATGAGTTTTGATGTACCGAAGGAGTTCGGAGTCCCGGATGAGATCCGGGACATGACGAGGAGTCTCGAAATGGTCGAGACGTAAAAATTGATATATTGGATGACTATATTCAGACATCGGAAAGGTTCCGAGTGATTCGGGTATTTTCGGGAGTACCGGGGAGTTACGGGAATTCGTATTGGGCCTTAATGGGCCATACAGGAAAGGAGAGAAAGGCCTCAAAGGGTGGCCGCACCCCTCCCCATGGGCTGGTCCGAATTGGACTAGGGAGGGGGACGCCCCCTTCCTTCCTTCTCCTTTTCCCTTCCCTTTCCTTCCCTCCTACCCCTACTACTTGGAAGGGCTCCTAGTTCTACTAGGAAAAGGGGAATCCTACTCCCGGTGGGAGTAGGACTCCCCTAGGGAGCGCCATAGAGAGGGCCGGCCCTCCCCCTCCTCCACTTCTTTATATACGGGGGCAGGGGGCACCCCAAAGACACAACAATTGATCCTTGAGATCTATTAGCCGTGTGCGGTGCCCTCCTCCACCATAATCCTCGATAATAATTGTAGCAGTGCTTAGGCGAAGCCCTGCGACGGTAGAACATCAAGATCGTCACCACGCCGTCGTGCTGACGGAACTCTTCCACAACATTTTGCTGGATCAGAGTCCGGGGATCGTCATCGAGCTGAACATGTGCTAGAACTCGGAGGTGTCGTAGTTTCAGTGCTTGATCGGTCGGGACGTGAAGACGTACGACTACATCAACCACGTTGTGCTAACGCTTCCGCTTCCGGTCTACGAGGGTACGTAGACAACACTCTCCCCTCTTGTTGCTATGCATCACCATGATCTTGCGTGTGCGTAGGAATTTTTTTGAAATTACTATGTTCCCGAACAGAAACAGGGATGTACAAAAGTCTCAAAGGGTATAAGACACTATGCGATGTTCTTAAAAGGCAGATCCTGAACCGAAACCCTAGGAAAGAGGGTCTTGGGTTCGAAAGGAAAATGAATGCTAATGGCTCTTACTGGAAACCTGAGCAGTACCCCAAAACCACATGGGTTGCTGCAAAGGAACCCTTAGTGGATCCATCCACCCTGTCTGGCTTCAATTGTGCTAATCCCATTGTTGTTGATGAATCCTTTGATGCAAACTATAAACTGTTTAAGAACCAGAATGGTAAAGTGTTTACCAGGTATATTGGTGTAAGTGCATCTAGTGCCACCCCTAGTTGGTTTTGGACTATTGACGACAAACCTGGTTGAGGGACTAATGTGTTTGTGAGAATTGCAGGATAACACAGGTAGAAGTCTCTCATTGATTCGGTTTTCCTACCAGAGATGACCCCTAAAAATGTATGAAGACATTGAAGTCAAAGGTGGTATGTGAAGACATTCACATTGAAGACTATGACAAGCGAAGACATCGCGTGAAGACTATGGAGCGCGAAGACTTAGCAGTTTCGTCGTTCTTTGTTTTTCTTTGATGAGTCATAGGAACTACCGTACTGTTAAGTGGGGTCCAAGAGAACCAGTCAGAATGACTGAAGTGATGCTTAACCAAAATCCTATGTCTTCGAGTGAAGACTATGAGAGGAAATCTTATTCAGAGTTGGATAAGTTAGCTTTGCTTGTAGCCCAAGTGAAGTTGTCGTGTGTGTTTGAAATGTGACCGTTGGAACACGTGTCAGTTCCTTAGTGGCCCAGGGTCATTTCGGACAAATCAGGTCGGGTTGCCTAGTGGCTATAAATAGCCCACCCCCTACAACCATAAACGGTTGGCTGCTCAGAGTTAGTGCACGGCTTTTGTCGTTTGAGAGCAACCCACCTCGAAGCCTTTGAGAGAGAATTCCTTGCGAGGATAAAGCCCTAAACACCCAGAGCCAAAGAGTGTCAGGCATCACTTAAGTCTTCCTGTCTATGTGATCTAAAGACTTATTACACTTGAGGACTGTGAATCCTCCAGCCGGTTAGGCGTCGCGTTCTGAGCATCCAAGAGTCATTGTGGATCGCCGGTGAACGAAGTCTGTGAAGGTCTGGAAGTCTACCTTGAAGACTTACCAGAGTGATTGGGCGAGGACTGGGTGTCCTTAGCTCAAGGGGAATAAGGTGAAGACGCGGTCTTCTGAGTTGAATCTCAGCCTCCCTAACCAGACGTACAGTTGTCACAGCAACTGGAACTGGTCCAACAAATCATTGTCTTCAACGAGTCACTGGTTTCATCCTTCCCTTTCCTTTACTTACTGTTGGCCCGGGTGAAGTCATTGTATGATTGCATTATCTTTTGTCTTCACCGAGTGACTGCTTGTTCTGATTGGATTCACACTATCTTCCTACCTGATCTATACTGCCTAGCTGCTATTAGTCATTGTGCTTTCACTTCATTGAATACTTGACTATGGCTTGCTTAGTGTAGTCTACCTTCGCTGCATGGCAATAGGTTTATTTCTATCGTTTGTCTTCGAAAGTTCCATGTTTCGAAGACTTTCATAAAAACCGCCTATTCACCCCCCTCTAGTCGATCACTAGCACTTTCAATTGGTATCAGAGCAAGGTACTCCCTTGTTCTGTGTGATTCGGTTTAACCACCTGGAGTTTTAGCTATATTGACTGCAGGGATAATCAAAGTCTCCGCTGCGTGCCCAGTCTTCGATGGAACTGAATATCCCTACTGGAAGAATAAGATGCGCATGCATCTTGAAGCCATTGATGTTGACCTATGGTATGTCGTCAAGAATGGCATTCCCAAGGCTGGTGAAGGTGTCATCACTGCTGATGTCAAGAAGTTCGTTTAACTGGACTCCACTGGCAAAAACATCATCTGTGGTCATCTGACCAAAGGACAGTATGGCCGTGTGAGTGCTTTGGAAATATCTAAGCTAGTCTGGGACTGGCTCTCCAAGGTCAACGAAGGCGTCTCAACCCAAAGAGATCAGAGAATCAGTGTCCTTCGCAACCTCTTCAACCGCTTCAAGAGAAATGACAATGAGAATGTCCAACTCACGTTTGATCGACTCACTGACATCACAAATGAGCTTCAAGCCCTCGGCGCCACTGAGATCACCAAGCATGAAGTCGTCAAGACACTCCTGAGATCACTTGACAGCTCGTTTGACACCCTAGCCCTGATGATTCAAGAACGTCCTGACTTCAAGACACTTGATCCGTCTGACATACTTGAGAGGCTCAACACACACGAGTTTCAGCTTTCTGAGAAAAGAGACATCTACGGTCCCAACTATGGGCAAACTCGTGCCTTGAAGGCAAAAGCTGTCTCCTCATCTGAAGAAGAATCTGACAGCAGTTCTGATGATCCTGAAGACATTGGAAAGGAGCTTGCTATGCTTGTGAAGAAGTTCCAAAAATTCACCAAGAAGAAAGGCTTCAAAAAGTCTTCACGATCAAGCTCAAGGAATGATGAAGCTTCTGCTCATGACTACAAGAAGAGAACATGCCACAAGTGCAAGAAACCTGTCCACTACATCTCTGAGTGTCTGCAGTGGGACAATGAGAACAAGAAGAAGAAGAAGAGCAAGGAGTATGACTCTGACGACAAGAAGAAGAAGAAATACTCAAAGTCTTCTTCCAAGTATTCCTCAAAGTCTTCATTACACAAGAAGAGCTCATCTGGCAAGGCACGTGCGTTTGTTGGCAAGGAAATGGATTCAGAGGAGGAGTCCGCTTCTAAGGAGGCGGAGGTGGAGTCTGAGGAGGAGTCCGATTCTAGCATTGTGAGTCTGGCTACAGCATACGTTGCCAAGTCCATCTTCAACACTGAAGACAATGACTTCATCACCGACACCGATGCAAATGACAAGGACTACTCTGCTCCTACCTACTGCTTCATGGCACGCGGTGCCAAGGTAAACACACGCACTACTCACTATCAAACATCTAGTGAAGATGACACTGATTGTGGTTCCAAACCCAGCTACAAAACACTTGCTAAAATTGCAACTGAACAACAGAAAGCTATGGAACATATTCAAAAACTGTTAGACAAAAGCGATGACCTGTTAGACGCTGAAATGACTCGATCTCAGTCCTTAATTGAAGACATAAAAAATCTTCACGTTAAGTATGAGGAACTTGAAAGTCGTCATGAAACGCTCTCAACAACTCATGAAAAGCTTTCCTATGATTATCTTCAAAGGAAGCAAGATCTTGAGAAATTGAGAGCGGCTCATGAAGATCTTCAAAAGGAAAACGAGTCACTTCGCGCCGAACAGACCAGTTCCGCTCAGGAAGGATTTGAACCACCATGTATTAAATGCATTGAGCGTGACAACACTACTTCTATTGCTGGGTGTTCTACTGCTGCTACTATTGCAATATCTTCAACTGTTGATGTGGTAACTAACCCCTCTGCTGAGGATACCACTGCTATTGCTGATGAGAATGCTAGGTTGAATACATTGCTTGTAACAGGGATGTAAAAAAGTCTCAAAGGGCATCAGACACTATGCGATGTTCTTAAAAGGCAGATCCTGAACCGAAACCCTAGGAAAGAGGGTCTTGGGTTCGAAAGGAAAATGAATGCTGATGGCTCTTACTGGAAACCTGAGCAGTACCCCAAAACCACATGGGTTGCTGCAAAGGAACCCTTAGTGGATCCATCCACCCTGTCAGGATTCAATTGTGCAAATCTCATTGTTGTTGATGAATCCTTTGATGCAAACTATAAACTGTTTAAGAACCAGAATGGTGAAGTGTTTGCCAGGTATATTGGTACTAACTGCAGGAACGAGCCACCTATGAAGAAAGTCTGGGTGCCGAAAAGGTTGTTGGAGAATCTTCCTGTGAATGTTGTCATGACACCACAAGTGAAGAAGACAAACCCCAGACCACAGGCTTCATATGGTCCAAAGGCTTCATATAGACAAAGGACTCACCTGCATCGCACTAATGCAAATGTTTTGCAGGGAAGCCATACTCAGGCCTATGAATATGAGCGCATTTTATCAAACCGCCATGTTCATAAGACCAAGAACTATTCTGCTTATTCTCATGAGTACTATTGTCCACCTGCAAGACTTTTTGCTAGGGCTCCAAAGCCAAAGTTCTTAGATGCTGCACTTAGACTCATTGCTTCGAACCCACCCTTGACGATGTGGGTGGCTAAGAAAGCTTAACTCTCTTTTGCAGGGAAAGGTCTCCAGCCAAAAACCAAAATCGTCTGAAGCTATTGCTGGGGACCTTAAACATCTTGTAGGGCGCAAGATCAAATGCCCAAATGGTCTTATTATGTATTTTGTTCCTGAGTCGCTTGCTACTTGCCCTATCAGTCCTAACCTCGATCTAAGCTTTCATAATCCACTTGCTCATCAAATGTTTATGCTTCACAATTCTCTTCGTCAAGCCTATCCCCCTAACTGCACTGTAGGGTACGACACCAGCTGCTTCAGAATGGATTATTGACAGTGGGTGTACTAATCACATGACTGGCAAGAGAAGTCTTCTCATGGACTCAACCTTACGTCCATCTGACAAAAGTCACATCACATTTGCTGACACTAGTAAAAGTAAGGTATTGGGTCTAGGTAGAGTTGCAATCTCAAGGGATCAACACATGGATAAAGTCATGCTTGTTGAATCCCTTGGTTTGAACTTAATGTCTGTCTCAATGCTTTGCGATTTGAACATGATTGTGATGTTTGGAAAATATCGTTGCCTTATTCTAATGGAATCTGACAAGTCTCTAGTGTTTGAAGGGTATCGGAAAGATGATTTGTACGTGGTAGATTTCTCAGCAGGACCACAACTTGCCGTATGTCTTCTAGCAAAAGCTTCAGAATGCTGGCTCTGGCATCAGAGGCTAGGGCATGCTGGCATGAGGAACTTGCATCGAGGGCGTCAAGTTCAAGAAGGATCACTTATGCGGTGCCTGTGAAGCAGGAAAGATGACGAGGGCCAAGCATCCCTCGAAGACAATCATGACAACGACTCAACCCTTCAAACTGCTCCACATGGACCTTTTCGGTCCCACTCATTACTCAACTCTTACTACTACTGCTTGTCTCTATGGCTTTGTCATTGTTGCTGATTATTCAAGATATACTTGGGTGCATATAATCCTCTACAGGACTGAAGTGCAGGATGTCTTCAGACGCTTCGCCAATCGAGCCATGAACAACTATGGTGTCAAGATAAAGCACATCAGAAGTGATAATCGCACTGAATTCAAGAACACTGGCCTAGATACTTATCTTGATACTTTGGGCATCACACATGAATTCTCAGCTCCGTACACGCCGCAACAGAATGGCGTCGTGGAACGCAAGAACAAAACACTTATTGAGATGACCTGGACGATGCTTGATGAATACAAGACTCCAAGAAAATTCTGGCCTGAAGCCATTGATACTGCATGCCATATCATCAACCATGTTTATCTTCACAAGCTTCTGAACAAGACATCCTATGAGCTCCTTACTGGCAAGAAGCCAAATGTTAGTTACTTCGGAGTATTTGGTGCCAGGTGCTGGATCAAGGATCCACATCACACTTCAAAATTTGCACCGAAAGCACATGAATGTTTTATGCTTGGATATGGAAAGGATTCGCACTCCTACAGAGTCTTCAACCTCTTTCACTATAAAGTGGTTGAAACTGGGGATGTGCGGTTCGATGAGACTAACGGCTCGCAAAGAGAGCACCTGCCAAATGTGCTAGATGAAGTTCCATCCAGTGAATCAATCAAACTTATGGGAACTAGAGAAATCATACCATCTGAAGCTCAGCCTGAAGAGGAACTTATCATCTCCGCACCTGATCAACCTGAAGACAATGCTCAGCCTGAAGACAATCCTTCTAACGATGACAATGATCAGCAAGAGCAAAATCTTCGTCCTATTCATCCTCGTGTTGCAAATGAAGTACAAATTGAGAGAATAATTGATAGCATCAATGCACCAGGTCCACTCACTCATTCAAGGGCAACACAGCTAGCAAATTTCTGTGGGCACTTCGCATTCGTCTCAATATCTGAATCCAAGAAAGTTGATGAAGCCTTCATGGAACCTGAATGGATTCAAGCTATGCAAGAAGAGCTTCAACAGTTTGATCTGAATAATGTATGGGAACTGGTTAAGCGTCCTGATCCTCATAAGCACAATATAATAGGCACTAAATGGATATATCGCAACAAGCAAGATGAGCATGGTCAAGTTGTCAGAAACAAAGCTCGTCTCGTTGCTCAAGGATACACTCAAGTTGAAGGGATTGACTTCGATGAAACATTTGCTCCTGTGGCTAGGCTTGAAGCCATACGCATACCGCTGGCCTATGCAAATCATCATAACATTCTTCTCTTATCAAATGGATGTGAAGAGCGCTTTTCTCAATGGCAAGATTGAAGAAGAAGTGTATGTTGCACAACCGCCTGGCTTTGAAGATCCAAAACATCCTGACATGGTGTACAAGCTCAACAACGCACTGTATAGCCTCAAACAAGCCCCTCGGGCTTGGTATGACACACTCAAAGACTTCCTGAAGAGCAAAGGCTTCAAACCTGGTTCCCTCGATCCCACTCTCTTCACGAAGACATATGATGGTGAACTGTTTGTGTGCCAAATATATGTGGATGACATTATCTTTGGCTGCACCAATCAGAAATACAGTGAAGAGTTTGGATATATGATGCAAGAGCAATATCAGATGTCTATGATTGGTGAGCTGAAGTTCTTCCTTGGTCTTCAAATACGTCAGCAACGCAACGACATCTTTATATCTCAAGAGAAGTACCTCAAAGATTGCTTGAAGAAATTTGGGATGCAAGACTGCAAAGGCTTCACGACGCCAATGCCAGCCAAACATCATCTGGGTCCCGACGATAATGGTAAAGAGTTTGATCAAAAGGTATACCGCTCCATGATTGGTTCCTTGATTTATTTATGTGCATCTAGGCCAGATATCATGCTTAGTGTTTGCATGTGTGCCCGGTTCCAAGCGGCACCAAAGGAATCGCATCACTTAGCTGTGAAGCGAATTCTCAGATATTTGGCTCACACCCCAACACTAGAATTATGGTATCCAAAGGGCTCAGAGTTTGATCTAGTTGGATTCTCGGATGCTGATTATGCTGGTGACAAGGTGGATCGCAAGTCTACATCAGGCACATGTCATTTTCTGGGACGATCACTTGTATGTTGGTCTTCAAAGAAGCAGAACTGTGTATCTCTCTCCACTGTTGAATCTAAATACATTGCCGCTGGATCTTGTTGCGCTCAGCTTCTATGGATGAAGCAAACACTCAAAGACTATGGCATCCATCTGAAGCAAGTGCCACTCTACTGCGATAATGAAAGCGCCATCAAGATTGCCAACAACCCAGTTCAGCACTCGAAGACAAAGCACATTGAAATTCGTCATCACTTTCTCAGAGATCATGTTATGAAGGAAGATATTGATATCATACACGTCAACACTGAAGAGCAAGCAAGAGGCAGAAATCTCAATGAAATCCTTCTCTTTGTTGTTGAAATCATCAACACCTTCATTGATGAGTGGTTTGACAGCCCAAATGTCAGCTTTGATGATCTTCAGCTTCCGATTGGTCTGAGCGTCACCTTCCACGGAGCCATTGCTACTGAGCTGGCTCTAGCTCAGAAGATTGTTGAACTGAAGCATAAGATTGATTATGAAAAAGCTCAGTTCAAGAAGCACATGGCCAAGCTCAATGTTGAAGACATTCAGAACTTTCAGACCATGATGCATGAGCTTAAGGAAGCATTCCGAACCAAACGCGAAGAAGCCAAAGGTTCTCGTGAGCGCATGAAGGATCTTGCTGCTAAATGTGTCCAAGGATACAATGAGGCTGAAAAGCGCAAGGCCTTGGGGTGACCAGGAATCGACCCCAGAATGGCAGCCAAGAAGAAGAAGAAGCCAGCTGTGGCAGAACCCGAAGCACCAAGGCAGGAAGTACATCCAATTGTCTTCCCAGCCAGTATGACAGGCTCGAAGCCTAAGGTCCCCATAGTGGCTTCAGAACTGAAGAAAACAAGGGCTGCTGAAACTGAAGCCAGAAAGCGTAAAACCAAGGGCACTACTGATGATGCTCCTCCAACCAAGAAACGCAAAACCAAGAAGAGAGATCGGGCTGCTCCCACATAGCCCCTTAATGTCGAGCCAATCTTAGTGGCTCTTCCTGCATCTGAACATCGTGAGCGCCAGTTGATAGTTCATGAGCCTACTTCCACAGAGGTTCCTGAAGCTGAAGAAAATCCTGAAGTTAATCCAGCTGTTGACCCCACCGCAGCTGAAGACATTGATCCTCACGACAATGTTGAAGATGATGAAGTCCTTCCTCAGATCAAGCACCAATTGGTATCATCGCCTGTGCTCACGCACAGCGAACTCATCAGCATTGGTCGTCCTCTGATGCCAACTTCTCAGGATGCATCGTGGGCTGATCACTCACAGAGACAAGACACTCCAAGGTCTCCCCAACCGCAAGATACCTCAATAGTGCAAGATGACGATGAATTCGAGGCCCAGCACACTCCATCTCCACAAGCGTCGCCCGCATTACGCGGGCTTCGCAAAGGACCAAGGCCCCAAGTCACTCCCACAATGCACGTGTCTGAGTCCGAAGCCAACATGGCTGAAGAAATTCCGGCCGCATCAGCCGATGAAGAAGAAGCACCAAGAGTTGAAAGAGTTGCTACACCCCTGTTCCACCAAGATGTTGTTCTCGAGGAGAACGTGTTCGACCCTCCAGCTTCTGAAGTGGAGGTTAACAACCCTGAGGCGGCCACCAACATCACCGCTGACGCCAATGACGTCGTCATGGCTGAAGCCAATGCGGCGCCTGAAGCCAATGCGGCGCCTGCAACTACTGCGGTGCCAGAAGTTAATGCAGCACCAGAAGTCAATGCTGAAGCACCTGCGGTCCAAGCACCTGAAGCAACTGTGGCCCCTGAAGCCCATGAAGACAATGCCAATGCTCCTGTTCCCCCTCCAAGACCTCATACAATTGAGCTTGCATTTAATCGTGGTCAGCCTGTTATGGGCCGATGGCCCATTCTGACTCCTCCGCCTGCTGCGGGTCCACAATTTGAGTATCACGTCGAGCATGGACCTCAAGTCCAAAAGCCCAAGCCAAGACTTCCCCGATTCCCAGGCACTGCCACTTCACCTAGGGTCTTCAATGTGAATGGCTTCGTGGCACATAATACCTTCTTCAACAGCTCCAAGAACCCTTATATAGGACTGCGCATTTCCTCATATCGGTTCCGGAGCTATCAGCAGCGCAGCTACTATTCCTGTGTCCTATACAATCAAGGGCGCATATTTCCACATATGCGCCTCGACTCTGAAGCTATAGCTGGACTGCCCTGCCTTGAAGAAGCATTGGATTGTTTCAGAGATGCTGGTCTGTTGCAATTTGTCACAGATAAGGAGCACTGGAATGAAGAGCTTCTACTAGAATTGTATACAACTCTCCACATTCGAGGCTACAACAGGGATCCAAAGACTTGGGTCCTTGAGTGGATGACAGGCAATGTCCATCATGAAGCTAACGCTCTTGATATCATTGAGCTCACAGGCCTGCCCACTCCTGGTGAATACTATGAACCAGGTTGTCAACAACACCAAAATGCCCTGGAAAGCATCTTTCAGAAGCCAGAACCCAACATAAGTCAAATGCTGAGCATGATGAAGCCTTTGCCTCATGACGCTGAATACCCATCTGAGTTCTTTGTCGAAGACCTAGAGTACCTGCCTCGCACCATTTACCATATCATCAGGAAGACTCTATGGCCAGTGAAAGTGCTAGTGATCGACTAGAGGGGGGTGAATAGGCAATTTTTATGAAAGTCTTCAAAACATGGAAGTTTCGAAGACAAACGATAGAAATAAACCTATTACCATGCAGTGGAAGGTAGACTACACTAGGCAAACCATAGTCAAGTATTCAATGAAGTGAAAGCACAATGACTAATAGCAGCTAGGCAGTAAAGATCAGGTAGGAAGATATTGTGAAGCCAATCAGAACAAGCAGTCACTCAGTGAAGACAAAAGATAATGCAATCATACAATGACTTCACAAGGACCAACAGTAAGTAAAGGGAAGGGAAGGATGAAACCAGTGACTCATTGAAGACAAAGATTTGGTAGACCAGTTCCAACTGCTGTGACAGTTGTACGTCTGGTTAGGGCGGCTAGGTATTTAAACCTGAGGACACACAGTCCCGGACACCCAGTCCTGAACACGTAGCTCAGGACACTTAGTCCTCACCGTATTCCCCTTGAGCTAAGGTCACACAGACCTCGCCCAATCACTCTGGTAAGTCTTCAAGGTAGACTTCCAAACCTTCACAGACTTCGTTCACCGGGGATCCACAATGACTCTTGGATGCTCAGAACATGACGCCTAGCCGGCTGGAGGATTCACAGTCCTCAAGTGTAATAAGTCTTCAGATCACACAGACAGGAAGACTTAAGTGATGCCTAACACTCTTTGGCTCTAGGTGTTTAGGGCTTTATCCTCGCAAGGAATTCTCTCTCAAAGGCTTCGAGGTGGGTTGCTCTCAAACGACAAAAGCCATACTCTAACTCTGAGCAGCCAACCATTTATGGTTGTATGGGGTGGGCTATTTATAGCCACTAGGCAACCCGACCTGATTTGTCTGAAATGACCCTTGGTCACTAAGGAACTGACACGTGTTCCAACGGTCAGATTTCAAACACACACGACAACTTTACTTGGGCTACAAGAAAAGCTGACTTATCCAACTCTGGACAAGATTTGCTCTCATAGTCTTCACTCGAAGACATAGGATTTTGGTTAAGCATCACTTCAGTCATTCTGACTGGTTCTCTTGGACCCCACTTAATAGTACGGTGGTTCCTACGACTCAACAAAGGAAAACAAAGAACGACGAAACTGCTAAGTCTTCGCGCTCCATAGTCTTCACGCGGTGTCTTCTCTTATCATAGTCTTCAATGTGAATGTCTTCACATACCACCTCTGACTTCAATGTCTTCATACATTTTTAGGGGTCATCTCTGGTAGGAAAACCGAATCAATGAGGGACTTCTACCTGTGTTATCCTGCAATTCTCACAAACACATTAGTCCCTTAACTAGGTTTGTCGTCAATACTCCAAAACCAACTAGGGGTGGCACTAGATGCACTTACAATCTCCCCCTTTTTGGTGATTGATGACAAACTAGTTGAAGTTTTCAACGGGGAATAAAATATGTGAAATTGTAAAGGATAGGTTATTGTCTTCATAAGTGGCAAAGGCTCCCCCTGAAGATGTGCATATAAGTAATTTGCTTTTGGTATGCAAATGCACATGGCAGGTTGTACTTGTGGAGATCCTCTTCAACTTATGATGACAATTTATCATGCATGGAAAGTATGTGAAGATAATGACATGCATAATGAAAAATGGACGTCTGCAAAATGATCTAAGTGCGGAATTTATCGTCACACATGCGGAATTTATCATCGCATCACAGAATAGCAAATAAGTAGCAGACGACCATCGAGTTGAGTGTTACAACTCAAAGAACCAAATGTATCAAGACACGAGAGTTGTAAACACTAGGCAAAATATAAAACTACCGCCCATATGAACCCGCTTGAAGACTATCAAACTCATATGCTTCTCCCCCTTTTGTCAGTAAGGACCAAAAAGGTTTGAAGACATAGAGCACCTACTCGTCCCCGTGAGGAGTTGGTGAAGCAGCAGGGTCTTTGGTGTTGGTTGGCGGTGCAGACGAACTCGGTGCAGTGTTGATTCGCGCTGAAGGTGGTGAAGTAGCATCGTCTTCATCATCGATGACACGTGCATTCACTGTTGCAGCAGAGGAGGAGAACTCAGAGTCTTCAAGAGACGGAGTTCGTCGCAGCACAGTCCTTCTTGGAGGTGTTGAGTCAAACTTGAAGCGTTCAGAGAAGCCATCCTCTTGAAGATCATCTTCAGAACACATAAGCGTCAGCCCTTTCCATGTACGCCGACAAGCTTCATGGGCAACAAAGGCATTCTTGGTGGCAAGGTTGCAAATCCTGTTTACGTCCACCAAGAGGCTTTGCATTTGGCGCTTAAGCCAGTCATGATGCTTATCCTGGTTCTGATGAAGGGCAACCAGAAGTTCTCGGTCGTTGAGAACACAAGATTGCTTCTTGGACCGTTGGGCAATGGTACTTTCAGTGGCTTCAGTGAGGGCACGATGAGGTGCACGTGTAGTACCAACCAGAGGATAAACACGAGTGACTTCTTGAACTCCTTCACTGTTTTGAGAGAAGCTTTGATTCTCAGCATTTTGAAGACTAAGGGGCTCCTTGACAGGCTCTGGATAGATGGCTTCAACTGACATATCGATGTCAGGCAGAAAGATCCGATGATTGCGAGCAGAGGGCTGATAGGTGACAGCTCAGTGTAGTTTGATCAGCTGCATAATCCATGGAGCGTAAAACTTCAAGCCAAAAATGTCAGATCCTGATGCAGCAAGTTGGCGAATAAAGAAGTCTTGTGCATTGAAGCTTTTGCCATGAAGAATATGAAATACCAACGTCTTCATTGCGCCTTCTAGCTTGGCATGTGGAGAATGTCCTTTGCTGGGCCAGAGAGTTCGCCTTATGATGTGATAGATAGTACGTGGCAGATACTCAAGGTCTTCAACAAAGAACTCCTTAGGATATTCAACATCTAGAGGCAAAGGCTTCATCGTGCTAAGCATCTGACTCATATTGGGCTCAGGCTTGTGGAAGATGTTTTCCATAGCAGCACTGTGAAGCTGACAACCAGGTTCATACATATCTCCTGGAGTGGGCAGGCCAGTAAGCTCAATGATATCAAAGGCTTTGGCCTCATGATGAACATTGCCTGTCATCCACTCAAGGACCCAAGTCTTCGGATCCCTGTTGTAGCCACAGATATGAAGAGTGGCATAGAATTGGAGCAGCAATTCTTCATTCCAGTGCTCCTTATCAGTGACGAACTACAGCAAGCCAGACTCTCTAAAGCAATCCAGAGCTTCTTCCAAACAGGGCAGTCCAGTTATGGCTTCAGTGTCAAGACGCATATGTGGGAAAATGCGACCTTGATTGTATAAGATGCATGAGTAATAACTGCGCTGCTGATAGCTCTAGAACCGATCAGAAGATATTCTTGCCTTGGTGTAGGGGTTCTTGGCGCTATCAAAGAAGGTGTTGTGTGCCTTGAAGCCATTGAGATTTAAAGATCCGGGTGCAGATGCAGTACCTGGAAACCTGGGCAACCTTGGCATTGACTTCTGAACCTGAGGCATGTGCTCAACGTGATAGTCAAACTGAGGACTAGCAGTAAGCGGAGGCGTCAGAAAAGGCCATTTGACAGTGATAAGTTGGCCATGGTTGAATGCTTGCTCGATAGTGTGTGGCCTTGGTGGCGGAACAGGAGCAGTGGCATCAACAGAGGCGTCAGGCTGCACATCTGTTGCAGGTGCATCATTGGCTTCATTAGCTTCAGGCACATGGGTTGATGCAGGCTCCACAGTGTCTTCAGCCATGACCACATCATTGGCTTCAGTGGTGTTAGTGGTGGCAGCCTCAGGATTCTCAACCTCCACTTCAGAAGCTGGAGGGTCGGTCACGTTCTCCTCGAGAACAACACCTTGGTGAGACGGGGGTGTAGCAACTCTTGGGGCTTCTTCTTCATCAGCTGATGCAGCCGGAACATCTTCAGCCATTTTGGCTTCGGATTCAGAGACAGTCATAGTAGGAGTGGCATCTGGAAACACTTGATGTGCAATAGATTGGTGGTGCACTTCTCCTTCTGGAACGCTCGGAAGAGGGACTTGAGACCTTGGTCCTTTGCGAAGCCTGCGTAGCGCTGGTGACGCCTGTGGAGATGGAGTTGGCTGGGCCTCAAAGTCGTCTTATTCATCTTGCACAGGTGGTGTGACTTGTTGTTGTTGGGGAGTACTCGGGGTGTCTTGTTGTTGTGGGTGATCAGCCCATGATGCATCCTGAGCAATTGGCGTCAGAGGACGACCAATGCTGATGAGTTCGTTGTTCATGAGAACAGGCGATGATACCAAGTTGTGCTCGATCTGAGGAAGAACTACATCATCTTCAACATTGTCATGGTGACCAATGTCTTCAGCAGCGGTGGGATCAACTGCTGGAATGTCTTCAGCTTCATGAGCCTCTATGGAAGCAGGCTCATGAACAATCAGTTGGCGCTCTTGGTGTTCAGATGCAGGGCGAACCATTGAGATAGGTTCAACAACTAAGGGCTCTGTGGGAGCAGCCCGATCCTTCTTGGTTTTGCGCTTCTTCTTAGAGGGAGCGACATCAGAAGCTTCAGGATTTTTCCTTTTTCTGGCTTTAGCCTTGGCAGTCCTCGTCTTCTTCAGTTTTGAAGCGGTTGACCTGACCTTTGGCTTCGAGCCAGTCATGCTGCTTGGGAAAACTATGCGTGGCTCTTCCTGCCTTGAAGGTGCAGATTGGTCTGTTGATGGCTTCTTCTTCTTTGCAGCCATTCTTGGGTCGATGCCAGGACGACCAAGAGCCTTGCGCTTCTCAGCCTCATTGTAGGCCTGCACACACTTGTTAGCCAGGCTCTTCATGCGCTCACGAGAACCTTTAGCTTCTTCACGCTTCTTGAGAAAGGCTTCCTTGAGCTTGTGCAGCATAATCTTGAAGTTTTTCACATCTTGCACGCTGAGCTTGGCCATGTGCTTCTTGAACTGAGCTTTCTCATAGTCGATCTTTTGCTTCAGTTCAACGATGCGCTGGGCTAGAGATAGCTCAGAAGCAATGGCGCCAGTGAAGGCGACACTGAGGCCAATTGGAAGTTGCAGATCTTCAAAGCTGAGGTTGGGCGTGTCAAACCACTCATCAATGAAGTTATGGATGATTGCCACATCAAAGAGAGGCAAATCATTGAACATCTCTGCCTCTTCCTTGCTCTTGATCAGTTGCTCAAGAGCGTCATCTGCAAGATCTTCATCGCTAGACAGATCAATGGTGTCATTGCGCAGAATAGCAGCAGCAGTCAGTGCCTGATCAGTATTCTTTCTCATCTCAGTCTTCTTGGAGATACATGATAGATCTTCAGACTGCACACTGTCTTCAGGAGGTGCAGTAGCCAGTGGCTTCGCCTGTAAGATTTTTGGTGCTGAGGCAGACGTTGAAGCATTAGGCTTCTTCAGCTTCTTTGGCTTCGGCGGTGCAGGCGCTTCATCAGATTCAGCGTCATCTGCAGGCTCGTCCACGGCTGTCCCTTGAACCATGATATGAGTGATGAGACCTTCCAGGTTGTAGAAGGGCCCAACAAGATTGGGTTCAGCTTCGCGGGTGCCATCGGCACGGGGAGCAGAAGGACCAGGGTTGAAGTGTAGTCCCAGTGACTTCTTGTTTTGCTTAGCCGAATTCTTGGCAAACTGGAAGTTGCGCTTGAACAGATTGTCGTCACGACACCATAGCAATGACGATGGGTCTGCATCCGCAGGCTGTGGTCCATGGACCATGCAGGGATAGAAGCCTTGTTCAATGGCTTCATCTCTGGACCTGGGTTGAAGATTTCTGTATAGGATGTCTCCCCATGGTCGCTTGATGGCATTCTTCTCAGCATATTCCTGGGTCACAAACTTGTACTTGAACCATTGCTCGGCCCAGTATCTTCGAATCCATTGGATTCGTGTCTTGTGCTGATTGTAATCCTCTTCTGGATCTATCTTGTACAGCTCTGAGAGGTCATTAGGCAGATCTCTTGATGTTCCCCCTCGACGCTGTCTGCCACCCTTCCTTGCTGATTTCTCTGTAGTCATGAACTTCAAACTGAATGGCTTCAACATGTTCAAAGGTTTCAAAGGCTTCCACTTGCTGGTCAAACAGAAACTGGCTTCAGGAGAATTTATATGATGCTGTAAGAATTCTGCAAATGAATGCAGACTATGAGAACCAAGGGATTCTCCCACGGATATGTACTTGTGACAGCATTAAGGTGCGAGGGAAGGGGAAGAGGTCATATGCATTCTCAGAAGATTTTGAAGATAAATCAGTTTAGAAGACATTGACCTCATAGTGCGAAGACATTCACTCATAGATAGAGAGTTGGTTCCAGATTTGTATGAATCCACGAATAAGTACAAGTGAGGAATCTAACTACTTTGTGAAGCATAAGTGAACATACTAGGCATATTATGAGATGCAGTATGAAATAGATCCAACTTGTGTGAACAGAAACTGCTTATGGTAGAAAGTGATGAATCTATAGGATCAAAGGGGCCGTAAAAAGGAAGTTTTATTTACCACACGAAGAACTGCTAGACGGAGTGGGAGAGGAGGCCGAGCAGTTCGATCGTCCGTGCCCTAACTTGGCGACGGAGGACACCTACGACGATGGCGGAGAAGACGATGTCCGCGGCCGGCGTTTAGACGGCGTCGGTGAGGTCGCGGCAGCTAAGCGCTTCGTCGCCGGCGTCATCGAGGGCTAGCGGTGGCGCTAGGGTTTGTGCGAGAGTGGAAGAAAGGATAATGACTGTGGTGAGGCATGTATTTATAGAGACAGGGACGACATAGTGTTATTACACAGGTGCCCCTGGCGATTCACATCTGAAGGACATGTGGCCATCATGCAACATATCGGAGGTTGTTCCATGTTCCCACACACGCCTGGATTGTCGGGTGGTCGTTCCCACTTCTCCGGGTTTCAGGTGAAGGAATTAGCATTGAAAACGGACTTAATGTTTGTCTCTGTATCTTCTGCTGACAAGGATGCAGAGAAGATATTCGACAGTTTCAATAGAATGCATATGATTTGGAGAGATAGAGTTTGAGATAGAAAGAATAGAGAGGTTAGGGTCCAATCACATTCACTTAGTTCAAAAGATTCAACAAGAAGACATAGCTATAAGTGAATGCTGTAGAGGACAAAACACTAGTATATATATATACGAGAAAGACAATCAAATCAACATAGTGAAGATAATCATGAAGACAAGTTGAGATTGAAGCTAAACCAAATGTGAAGACATACCAAACGTAACGCCATGAGTGACACTTCAAACAGAAAAATTTGGTGGTGGCGTTACCCACCGTATAGGAAGTATTAGACCCAGACACGGCGCACAATTATCGTGGCGCTCCGAAGTCAAATTCCACATTAATGTATTCACACTTAGAATGTAAGTCTTCATTGATTGAAGATATACTTTACTTCGTGTGTTGCACATCTAAGTCATCAATATGCATAAGTGTTAGGATGAGTGCCTGATCACAGGACATTTGAGGATTCCAAGATATTTAGCTCACACCGTAACTTGCAAAACCTCTTCTCATCCAAGGGCTTGGTGAAGATATCTGCCAATTGCTCTTCAGTGTTGACGTGTATGATATCAATTCTTCCTTCACAACATGATCTCTGAGAAAGTGATGACGAATTTCAATGTGCTTTGTCTTCGAGTGCTAAACTGGGTTGTTGGCAATCTTGATGGCGCTTTCGTTGTCGTAGTAGAGTGGCACTTGCTTCAGATAAATGCCATAGTCTTTGAGTGTTTGATTCATCCATAGAAGCTGAGCGCAGCAAGATCCAGCAGCAATGTATTCAGATTCAGCAGTGGAGAGAGATACATAGTTCTGCTTCTTTGAAGACCAACATACAAGTGATCATCCCAGAAAATGACATGTGCCTGATGTAGACTTGCGATCCACCTTGTCACCAGCATAATCAGCATCCGAGAATCCAACCAGATCAAACTCTGAGCCCTTTGGATACCATAATCCTAATGTTGGGGTGTAAGCCAAATATCGAAGAATTCGCTTCACAGCTAAGTGATGCGATTCCTTTGGTGCCGCTTGGAATCGAGCACACATGCAAACACTAAGCATAATATCTGGCCTAGATGCACATAGATAAAGTAAAGAACCAATCATGGAGCGGTATACCTTTTGATCAAACTCTTTACCATTGTCATCGGGACCCAGATGATGTTTGGCTGGCATTGGCGTCGTGAAGCCTTTGCAGTCTTGCATCCCAAATTTCTTCAAGCAATCTTTGAGGTATTTCTCTTGAGATATAAAGATGTCGTTGCGTTGCTGACGTATTTGAAGACCAAGGAAGAACTTCAGCTCACCAATCATAGACATCTGATATTGCTCTTGCATCATATATCCAAACTCTTCACTGTATTTCTGATTGGTGCAGCCAAAGATAATGTCATCCACATATATTTGGCACACAAACAGTTCACCATCATATGTCTTCGTGAAGAGAGTGGGATCGAGGGAACCAGGTTTGAAGCCTTTGCTCTTCAGGAAGTCTTTGAGTGTGTCATACCAAGCCCGAGGGGCTTGTTTGAGGCTATACAGTGCGTTGTTGAGCTTGTACACCATGTCAGGATGTTTTGGATCTTCAAAGCCAGGCGGTTGTGCAACATACACTTCTTCTTCAATCTTGCCATTGAGAAAAGCGCTCTTCACATCCATTTGATACAGAAGAATGTTATGATGATTTGCATAGGCCAGCAGTATGCATATGGCATCAAGCCTAGCCACAGGAGCAAATGTTTCATCGAAGTCAATCCCTTCAACTTGAGTGTATCCTTGAGCAACGAGTCGAGCTTTGTTTCTGACAACTTGACCATGCTCATCTTGCTTGTTGCGATATATCCATTTAGTGCCTATTATATTGTGCTTACGAGGATCAGGACGCTTAACTAGTTCCCATACATTATTCAGCTCAAACTGCTGGAGCTCTTCTTGCATAGCTTGAATCCATTCAGGTTCCATGAAGGCTTCATCAACTTTCTTGGGTTCAAATATTGACACGAATGCGAAGTGCCCATAGAAATTTGCTAGCTGTGTTGCCCTTGAACGAGTGTGTGGACCTGGTGCATTGATGCTATCAATTATTCTCTCAATTTGTACTTCATTTGCAACACGAGGATGAACAGGACGAAGATTTTGCTCTTGCTGATCATTGTCATCGTTAGAAGGATTGTCTTTAGGCTGAGCATTGTCTTCAGGTTGATCAGGTGCGGAGATGATAAGTTCCTCTTCAGGCTGAGCTTCAGATGGTATGATTTATCTAGTTCCCATAAGTTTGATTGATTCACTGGATGGAACTTCATCTAGCACATTTGGCAGGTGCTCTCTTTGCGAGCCGTTAGTCTCATCGAACCGCACATCCACAGTTTCAACCACTTTATAGTGAAAGAGGTTGAAGACTCTGTAGGAGTGCGAATCCTTTCCATATCCAAGCATAAAACCTTCATGTGCTTTCGGTGCAAATTTTGAAGTGTGATGTGGATCCTTGATCCAGCACCTGGCACCAAATACTCTGAAGTAACTGACATTTGGCTTCTTGCCAGTAAGGAGCTCATAGGATGTATTGTTTAGAAGCTTGTGAAGATAAACATGATTGATGATATGGCATGCAGTATCAATGGCTTCAGGCCAGAACTTTCTTGGAGTCTTGTATTCATCAAGCATCGTCCGGGCCATCTCAATAAGTGTTCTATTCTTGCATTCCACGACGCCATTCTGCTGCAGCGTGTACGAAGCTGAGAATTCATGTGTGATGCCCAAATTATCAAGATAAGTATCTAGGCTAGTGTTCTTGAATTCAGTGCCATTGTCACTTCTGATGTGCTTGATCTTGATGCCATAGTTGTTCATGGCTTGAATGGTGAAGCGTCTGAAGACATCCTGCACTTTGTAGAGGATTATGTGCACCCTAGTATATCTTGAATAATCATCAACAATGATAAAGCCATAGAGACAAGCAGTAGTAGTAAGAGTTGTGGTCCTGCTGAGAAATCTACCACGTACAAATCATCTTTCCGATACCCTTCAAAGACTAGAGACTTGTCAGATTCCATTAGAACAAGGCAACAATATTTTCCAAACATCACAATCATGTTCAAATCGCAAAGCATTGAGACAGACATTAAGTTGAAACCAAGGGATTCAACAAGCATGACTTTATCCATGTGTTGATCCCTTGAGATTGCAACTCTACCTAGACCCAATACCTTGCTTTTACCAGTGTCAGCAAATGTGATGTGACTTTTGTCAGATGGACGTAAGGTTGAGTCCATGAGAAGACTTCTCTTTCCAGTCATGTGATTAGTACACCCACTATCAATAATCCATTCCGAAGCAGCTGGTGTCGTACCCTACAGTGCAGTTAGGGGGATAGGCTTCACGAAGAGAATTGTGAAGCATAAACATTTGACGAGCAAGTGGATTATGAAAGCTTAGGTCGAGGTTAGGACTGATAGGGCAAGTAGCAAGCGACTCAGGAACAAAATACATAATAAGACCATTTGGGCATTTGATTTTGCGCCCTACAAGATGTTTAAGGTCCCCAACAATAGCTTCAGACGATTTTGGTATTCGGCTGGAGACCTTTCCCTACAAAAGAGAGTTAAGCTTTCTTAGCAACCCACATCTTCAAGGGTGGCTTCGAAGCAATGAGTCTAAGTGCAGCATCTGAGAACTTTGGCTTTGGAGCCCTAGCAAAAAGTCTTGCAGGTGGACAATAGTACTCATAAGAATAAGTAGAATAGTTCTTGGTCTTATGAACATGGCGGTTTGATAAAACGCGCTCATATTCATAGGCCTGAGTATGGCTTCCCTGCAAAACATTTGCATTAGTGCGACTCAGGTGAGTCCTTTGTCTGTATGAAGCCTTTGGACCATATGAAGCCTATGGTCTGGGGTTTGTCTTCTTCACTTGTGGTGTCATGACAACATTCACAGGAAGATTCTCCAACAACCTTTTCGGCACCCAGACTTTCCTCATAGGTGGCCCATTCCTGCAGTTAGTACCAATTGAAAGTGCTAGTGATCGACTAGAGGGGGGGTGAATAGGCGATTTTTATGAAAGTCTTCAAAACATGGAAGTTTCGAAGACAAACGATAGAAATAAACCTATTTCCATGCAGCAGAAGGTAGACTACACTAAGCAAGCCATAGTCAAGTATTCAATGAAGTGAAAGCACAATGACTAATAGCAGCTAGGCAGTATAGATCAGGTAGGAAGATAGTGTGAAGCCAATCAGAACAAGCAGTCACTCAGTGGAGACAAAAGATAATGCAATCATACAATGACTTCACCAGGGCCAACAGTAAGTAAAGGAAAGGGAAGGATGAAACCAGTGACTCGTTGAAGACAATGATTTGTTGGACCAGTTCCTGTTGCTGTGACAACTATATGTCTGGTTAGGGAGGCTAAGATTCAACTCAGAAGACCACATCTTCACCTCATTCCCCTTGAGCTAAGGACACTCAGTCCTCGCCCAATCACTCTGGTAAGTCTTCAAGGTAGACTTCCAAACCTTCACAGACTTCGTTCACCGGCGATCCACAATGACTCTTGGATGCTCAGAACGCGACGCCTAACCAGCTGGAGGATTCATAGTCCTCAAGTGTAATAAGTCTTCAGATCACACAGACAGGAAGACTTAAGTGATGCCTAACACTCTTTGGTTCTGGGTGTTTAGGGCTTTATCCTCGCAAGGAATTCTCTCTCAAAGGCTTCGAGGTGGGTTGCTCTCAAACGACAAAAGTCGTGCACTAACTCTGAGCGGCCAACTGTTTATGGTTGTAGGGCGTGGGCTATTTATAGCCACTAGGCAACCCGACCTGATTTGTTCGAAATGACCCTGGGTCACTAAGGAACTGACACGTGTTCCAATGGTCAGATTTCAAACACACACGCCAACTTTACTTGGGCTACAAGCAAAGCTGACTTATCCAACTCTGAATAAGATTTCCTCTCATAGTCTTCACTCGAAGACATAGGATTTTGGTTAAGCATCACTTCAGTCATTCTGACTGGTTCTCTTGGACCCCACTTAACAGTATGGTAGTTCCTATGACTCATCAAAGAAAAACAAAGAACAACGAAACTGCTAAGTCTTCGCGCTCCATAGTCTTCACGCGATGTCTTCTCTTGTCATAGTCTTCAATGTGAATGTCTTCACATACCACCTTTGACTTCAATGTCTTCATACATTTTTAGGGGTCATCTCTGGTAGGAAAACCGAATCAATGAGGGACTTCTACCTGTGTTATCCTGCAATTCTCACAAACACATTAGTCCCTCAACCAGGTTTGTCGTCAATACTCCAAAACCAACTAGGGGTGGCACTAGATGCACTTACAATCTCCCCCTTTTTGGTGATTGATGACAAACTGGTTGAAGTTTTCAACGGGGAATAAAATATGTGAAATTGTAAAGGATATGGTATTGTCTTCATAAGTTGCAAGGGCTCCCCCTGAAGATGTGCATATAAGTAATTTGCTTTTGGAATGCAAATGCACATGGCAGGTTGTACTTGTGGAGATACTCTTCAACCTATGATGACAAGTCATTATGCAAGATATGATGTAACGAAGATAATGACATGCATAATGAAAAATGGACGTTTGCAAAATGATCTAAGTGCGGAATTTATCGTCGCACATGCGGAATTTATCATCGCATCACAGAATAGCAAATAAGTAGCAGACGACCATCGAGTTTAAGTGTTACAACTCAAAGAACCAAATGTATCAAAAATGAGAGTTGTAAGCACTTGGCAAAAGTAGCAAGAAGTAAAGCAACCACCCATATGGACCCGCTTGAAGACTATCAACTCATATGCTTCTCCCCCTTTTGTCAGTGAAGACCAAAAAGGTTTGAAGACATAGAGCACCTACTCGTTCCCATGAGGTGCAGGCGAGGCAGCAGGGTCGTCGTTGAGATCCGGTGGTGCAGAGGAACTTGGTGTAGTGTCGACACGTGCTGAAGTTGGAGGAGGTGAAGTTGCATCATCTTGGTCATCGATGACTCTGGCATTTACGGTCGCAACTGAGGACGAGTATTCAGAGTCTTCAAGTGAGGGAGTCCGACGCAAGTGAGCATTTCTGGGAGGAGTTGAGTCAAACTTGAAGCGTTCGGTGAAGCCATCGTCGTGCAGATCAGCTTCAGCACTAAGTAGGGTCAAACTCTTCCACAACCTCTGACGGGTTTCATGACTGAAAAAGGCATTCTTGGTGGCAAGATTGCGAATGCGGTTGACATCCACCAAGAGGCTTTGCATCTGACGCTTAAGCCAGTCATGATGTTTGTCCTGTTTCTGATGCAGCGCGACGAGAAGCTCTCGGTCATTTAGGACACGAGATCGTTGTCGAGGCCTTTGCGCAATGGTGCTACCAGTGGCATCAGTTTGAGCACGAGGGGCACGTGTGTTTCCAGCAAGGGGATAAACACGAGAGACTGCTGGAACTCCTTCAATGGGCTGGGTGAAGCTTTGGTGATCAACATTGTGAAGATAAATGGGATCCTTAGCGGGCTCTGGGTAAATGGCTTCAACTGACAGATCAACCTCGGGCAAGAATATAAGATGATTGCACGCAGACGGCTGATAGTTGAAGGCTGAGTGACGCTTGATCAGACGCATGACCCATGGAGCATAGAATTTCAACCCAAAGACGTCGGAGCCAGACGCAGCCAACTGCCTGATGAAGAAGTCTTGAGCATTGAAGCTGATGCCATTGAAAATATAGAAGACCAAAGTCTTCATTGCTCCTTCAAGCTTCGCTGCAGATGAGTGTCCTTATACAGGCTGTAAGTGCATCTAGTGCCACCCCTAGTTGGTTTTGGAGTATTGAAGACAAACCTAGTTGAGGGACTAATGTGTTTATGAGAATTGCAGGATAACATAGGTAGAAGTCCCTCAATTATTCGGTTTTCCTACCAGAGATGACCCCTAAAAATGTATGAAGACATTGAAGTCAGAGGTGGTATGTGAAGACATTCACATTGAAGACTATGATAAGAGAAGACATCGCGTGAAGACTATGGAGCGCGAAGACTTAGCAGTTTCGTCGTTCTGTGTTTTTCTTTGTTGAGTCATAGGAACCACCGTACTGTTAAGTGGGCTCCAAGAGAACCAGTCAGAATGACTGAAGTGATGCTTAACCAAAATCCTATGTCTTCGAGTGGAGACTATGAGGGCAAATCTTATTCAGAGTTGGATAAGTCAGCTTTGCTTGTAGCCCAAGTAAAGTTGCCGTGTGTGTTTGAAATCTGACTATTGGAACACGTGTCAGTTCCTTAGTGACCAAGGGTCATTTTGGACAAATCAGGTCGGGTTGCCTAGTGGCTATAAATAGCCCACCCCCTACAACCATAAACGGTTGGCTGCTCAGAGTTAGAGTACGGCTTTTGTCGTTTGAGAGCAACCCACCTCGAAGCCTTTGAGAGAGAATTCCTTGCGAGGATAAAGCCCTAAACACCCAGAGCCAAAGAGTGTTAGGCATCACTTAAGTCTTCCTGTCTGTGTGATCTGAAGACTTATTACACTTGAGGACTATGAATGCTCCAGCCAGTTAGGCGTCATGTTCTGAGCATCCAAGAGTCATTGTGGATCACCGGTGAACGAAGTCTGTGAAGGTTTGGAAGTCTACCTTGAAGACTTACCAGAGTGATTGGGCGAGGTCTGTGTGACCTTAGCTCAAGGGGAATACGGTGAGGACTGAGTGTCCTGAGCTGCGTGTTCAGGACTGGGTGTCCGGGACTGTGTGTCCTCAAGTTTAAATACCTAGCCGCCCTAACCAGACGTACAACTGTCACAGCAGTTGGAACTGGTCTACCAAATCTTTGTCTTCAATGAGTCACTGGTTTCATCCTTCCCTTCCCTTTACTTACTGTTGGTCCTTGTGAAGTCATTGTATGATTGCATTATCTTTTGTCTTCACTGAGTGACTGCTTGTTCTGATTGGCTTCACAATATCTTCCTACCTGATCTTTACTGCCTAGCTGTTATTAGTCATTGTGCTTTCACTTCATTGAATACTTGACTATGGTTTGCCTAGTGTAGTCTACCTTCCGCTGCATGGTAATAGGTTAATTTCTATCATTTGTCTTCGAAACTTCCATGTTTTGAAGACTTTCATAAAAATCGCCTATTCACCCCCCCCCTCTAGTCGATCACTAGCACTTCCAATTAGTATCAGAGCAAGGTACTCCCTTGTTCTGTGTGATTCGGTTTAACCACCTGGAGTTTTAGCTATGTCGACTGCAGGGATAATTAAAGTCTCCGCTGCACACCCCGTCTTTGATGGAACTGAATATCCCTACTAGAAGAATAAGATGTGCATGCATCTTGAAGCCATTGATGTCGACCTATGGTATATCGTCAAGAATGGCGTTCCCAAGGCTGGTGAAGGTGTCACCGCTGCTGATGTCAAGAAGTTCGTTCAACTGGACTCCACTGCCAAGAACATCATCTGTGGTCATCTGACAAAGGACAGTATGGCCGCGTGAGTGCTTTGGAAACATCTAAGCTAGTCTGGGACTGGCTCTCCAAGGTCAATGAAGGCGTCTCAACCCAGAGAGATCAGAGAATCAGTGTCCTTCGCAACCTCTTCAACCGCTTCAAGAGAAATGACAATGAGAATGTCCAGCTCACGTTTGATCGACTCACTGACATCACAAATGAGCTTCAAGCTCTCGGCGCCACTGAGATCACCAAGCATGAAATTGTCAAGACACTCCTGAGATCACTTGACAGCTCGTTTGACACCCTAGCCCTGATGATTCAAGAACGTCCTAACTTCAAGACACTCGATCCGTCTGACATACTTGAGAGGCTCAACACACACAAGTTTCAGCTTTCTGAGAAAAGAGACATCTACGGTCCCAACTATGGGCAAACTCGTGCCATGAAGGCAAAAGCTATCTCCTCATCTGAAGAAGATTCTGACAACAGTTCTAATGATCCTGAAGACATTGGAAAGGAGCTTGCTATGCTTGTGAAGAAGTTCCAAAAATTCACCAAGAAGAAAGGCTTCAGAAAGTCTTCACGATCAAGCACAAGGAATGATGAAGCTTCTGCTCATGACTACAAGAAGAAAACATGCCACAAGTGCAAGAAACCTGGCCACTACATCTCTGAGTGTCCGCAGTGGGACAATGAGAACAAGAAGAAGAAGAAGAAGAAGAAGAAGAAGAGCAAGGAGTATGACTATGACGACAAGAAGAAGAAGAAGAAATACTCAAAGTCTTCTTCCAAGTCTTCCTCAAAGTCTTCATCACACAAGAAGAGCTCATCTGGCAAGGCACGTGCGTTTGTTGGCAAAGAAATGGATTCAGAGAAGGAGTCTGCTTCTGAGGAGGCGGAGGTGGAGTCTGAGGAGGAGTCCGATTCTGGCGTTGCGAGTCTGGCTACAACATACGTTGCCAAGTCCATCTTCAACACTAAAGACAATGACTTCATCACCGACACCGATGCAAATGACAAAGACTACTCCGCTCCTACCTACTGCTTCATGGCACGCGGTGCCAAGGTAAACACACGCACTACTCACTATCAAACATCCAGTGAAGATGACTCTGATTGTGGTTCCAAACCCAGCTACAAAACACTTGCTAAAATTGCAACTGAACAACAGAAAGCTATGGAACATATTCAAAAACTGCTAGACAAAATCGATGATCTGTTAGACGCTGAAATGACTCGATCTCAGTCCTTAATTGAAGACATAAAAAATCTTCACGTTAAGTATGAGGAACTTGAAAGTCGTCATGAAACGCTCTCAACAACTCATGAAAAGCTTTCCTATGGTTATCTTCAAAGGAAGCAAGATCTTGAGAAATTGAGAGCGGCTCATGAAGATCTTCAAAAGGAAAATGAGTCACTTCGCGCCGAACAGATCAGTTCAGCTCAGGAAGGATTTGAACCGCCATGTCTTAAATGCATCGAGCGTGATAACGCTACTTCTGTTGATGGGTGTTCTACTGCTACTACTATTGCAATATCTTCAACTGTTGATGTGGTAACTAACACATCTGCTGAGGATACCACTGTTATTGCTGATGAGAATGCTAGGTTGAAGACATTGCTTGAAACAGGGATGTACAAAAGTCTCAAAGGGCATCAGACACTATGTGATGTCCTCAAAAGGCAGATCCTGAACCGAAACCCTAGGAAAGAGGGTGTTGGGTTCGAAAGGAAAATGAATGTTGATGGCTCTTACTGGAAACCTGAGCAGTACCCCAAAACCACATGGGTTGCTGCAAAGGAACCTTCAGCGGATCCATCCACCCTATCTGGCTTCACTTGTGCTAATCCCATTGTTATTGATGAATCCTTTGATGCAAACTATAAAGTGTTTAAGAATCAGAATGGTGAAGTGTTTGCCAGGTATATTGGTAGTAACTGCAGGAATGGGCCGCCTATGAAGAAAGTCTGGGTGCCAAAAAGGTGTTTGGAGAATCTTCCTGTGAATGTCGTCATGACACCACAAGTGAAGAAGACAAACCCCAGACCACAGGCTTCATATGGTCCAAAGGCTTCATACAGAGAGAGGACTCACCTGAGTCGCACTAACGCAAATGTTTTGCAGGGAAACCTTACTCAGGCCTATGAATATGAGCGTGTTTCATCAAACTGCCATGTTCATAAGACCAAAAACTATTCTGCTTATCCTTATGAGTACTATTGTCCACCTGCAAGACTTTTTGCTATGGCTCCAAAGCCAAAGTTCTCATATGCTGCACTTAGACTCATTGCTTCGAAGCCACCCTTGAAGATGTGGGTGGCTAAGAAAGCTTAACTCTCTTTTGCAGGGAAAGGTCTCCAGCCGAAAACCAACATCGTCTGAAGCCATTGCTGGGGACCTTAAACATCTTATAGGGCGCAAGATCAAATGCCCAAGTGGTCTTATTATGTATTTTGTTCCTAGGTCGCATGCCACTTTCCCTATCAGTCCTAACCTTGATCTAAGCTTTCATAATCCACTTGCTCGTCAAATGTTTATGCTTCACAATTCTCTTCGTGAAGCGTATCCCCCTAACTGCACTATAGGGTACGACACCAGCTGCTTCAGAATGGATTATTGATAGTGGGTGTACTAATCACATGACTGGCAAGCGAAGCCTTCTCATGGACTCAACCTTACGTCCATATGACAAAAGTCACATCACATTTGCTGACACTGGTAAAAGCAAGGTATTGGGTCTAGGTAGAGTTGCAATCTCAAGGGATCAACAGATGGATAAAGTCATGCTTGTTGAATCCCTTGGTTTTAACTTAATGTCTGTCTCAATGCTTTGCGATTTAAACATGATTGTGATGTTTGGAAAATATCGTTGCCTTGTTCTAATGGAATCTGACAAGTCTCTAGTGTTTGAAGGGTATCGGAAAGATGATTTGTACGTGGTAGATTTCTCAGCAGGACCACAACTTGTCGTATGTCTTCTAGCAAAAGCTTCTGAATGCTGGCTCTGGCATCGGAGGCTAGGGCATGCTGGCATGAGGAACTTGCATCGAGGGCGTCAAGTTCAAGAAGGATCACTTATGCGGTGCCTGTGAAGCAGGAAAGATGACGAGGGCCAAGCATCCCTTGAAGACAATCATGACAACGACTCAACCCTTCGAACTGTTCCACATGGACCTTTTTGGTCCCACTCATTACTCAACTCTTACTACTACTGCTTGTCTCTATGGCTTTGTTATTGTTGCTGATTATTCAAGATATACTTGGGTGCATATAATCCTCTACAGGACTGAAGTGTAGGATGTCTTCAGACGCTTCGCCAATCGAGCCATGAACAACTATGGTGTCAAGATAAAGCACATCAGAAGTGATAATGGCACTGAATTCAAGAACACTGGCCTAGATACTTATCTTGATACTTTGGGCATCACACATGAATTCTCAGCTCCGTACACGCCGCAACAGAATGGCGTCGTGGAACGCAAGAACAAAACACTTATTGAGATGGCTTGGACGATGCTTGATGAATACAAGACTCCAAGAAAATTCTGGCCTGAAGCCATTGATACTGCATGCCATATCATCAACCGTGTTTATCTTCACAAGCTTCTGAACAAGACATCCTATGAGCTCCTTACTGGCAAGAAGCCAAATGTCAGTTACTTCAGAGTATTTGGTGCCAGGTGCTGGATCAAGGATCCACATCACACTTCAAAATTTGCACCGAAAGCACATGAATGTTTTATGCTTGGATATGGAAAGGATTCGCACTCCTACAGAGTCTTCAACCTTTTTCACTATAAAGTGGTTGAAACTGTGGATGTGCGGTTCGATGAGACTAACGGCTCGCAAAGAGAGCACCTGCCAAATGTGCTAGATGAAGTTCCATCCAGTGAATCAATCAAACTTATGGGAACTGGAGAAATCATACCATCTGAAGCTCAGCCTGAAGAGGAACTTATCATCTCCGCACCTGATCAACCTGAAGACAATGCTCAGCCTGAAGACAATCCTTCTAACGATGACAATGATCAGCAAGAGCAAAATCTTCGTCCTATTCATCCTCGTGTTGCAAATGAAGTACAAATTGAGAGAATAATTGATAGCATCAATGCACCAGGTCCACTCACTCGTTCAAGGGCAACACAGCTAGCAAATTTTTGTGGGCACTTCGCATTCGTATCAATATCTGAACCCAAGAAAGTTGAAGAATCCTTCATGGAACCTGAATGGATTCAAGCTATGCAAGAAGAGCTTCAATAGTTTGATCTGAATAATGTATGGGAACTGGTTAAGCGTCCTGATCCTCGTAAGCACAATATAATAGGCACTAAATGGATATATCGCAACAAGCAAGATGAGCATGGTCAAGTTGTCAGAAACAAAGCTCGTCTCGTTGCTCAAGGGTACACTCAAGTTGAAGGGATTGACTTCGATGAAACATTTGCTCCTGTGGCTATGCTTGAAGCCATACGCATACTGCTGGCCTATGCAAATCATCATAACATTCTTCTCTATCAAATGGATGTGAAGAGCGCTTTTCTCAATGGCAAGATTGAAGAAGAAGTGTATGTTGCACAACCGCCTGGCTTTGAAGATCCAAAACATCCTGACATGGTGTACAAGCTCAACAACGCACTGTATAGCCTCAAACAAGCCCCTCGGGCTTGGTATGACACACTCAAAGACTTCCTGAAGAGCAAAGGCTTCAAACCTGGTTCCCTCGATCCCACTCTCTTCACGAAGACATATGATGGTGAACTGTTTGTGTGCCAAATATATGTGGATGACATTATCTTTGGCTGCACCAATCAGAAATACAGTGAAGAGTTTGGATATATGATGCAAGAGCAATATCAGATGTCTATGATTGGTGAGCTGAAGTTCTTCCTTGGTCTTCAAATACGTCAGCAACGCAACGACATCTTTATATCTCAAGAGAAATACCTCAAAGATTGCTTGAAGAAATTTGGAATGCAAGACTGCAAAGGCTACACGATGCCAATGCCAGCCAAACATCATCTGGGTCCCGACGACAATGGTAAAGAGTTCGATCAAAAGGTATACCGCTCCATGATTGGTTCCTTGATTTATTTCTGCGCATCTAGGCCAGATATCATGCTTAGTGTTTGCATGTGTGCCCGGTTCCAAGCGGCACCAAAGGAATCGCATCACTTAGCTGTGAAGCGAATTCTCAGATATTTGGCTCACACCCCAACACTAGGATTATGGTATCCAAAGGGCTCAGAGTTTGATCTAGTTGGATTCTCGGATGCTGATTATGCTGGTGACAAGGTGGATCGCAAGTCTACATCAGGCACATGTCATTTTCTGGGACGATCACTTGTATGTTGGTCTTCAAAGAAGCAGAACTGTGTATCTCTCTCCACTGCTGAATCTGAATACATTGCTGTTGGATCTTGCTGCGCTCAGCTTCTATGGATGAAGCAAACACTCAAAGACTATGGCATCCCTACTGCGACAACGAAAGCGCCATCAAGATTGCCAACAACCCAGTTCAGCACTCGAAGACAAATCACATTGAAATTCGTCATCACTTTCTCAGAGATCATGTTATGAAGGAAGATATTGATATCATACACGTCAACACTGAAGAGCAATTGGCAGATATCTTCACCAAGCCCTTGGATGAGCAGAGGTTTTGCAAGTTACGGTGTGAGCTGAATATCTTGGAATCCTCAAATGTCCTGTGATCAGGCACACATCCTAACACTTAAGCATGTTGATGACATAGATGTGCAACACACGAAGTAAAGTATATCTTCAATCAATGAAGACTTACATTCTGAGTGTGAATATATTAATGTGGAATTTGACTTCGGAGTGCCACAATAATTGTGCACCGTGTCTGGGTCTAATACTTCCTATACGGTGGGTAACGCCACCACCAAAATTCTTTCCTTTAAAGTGTCTATCTCATGGCGTTACATTTGCAAAGTCTTCGCATTTTGTTTGTCTTCAATGATTAAAAAGTTCTCCTGTTTATCTTCAACGTACTGATTTGGTTTTTGTCCTCTACAACATTCACTTATAGCTATGGCTTCTTACTGAATCTTTTGAACTAAGTGAATGTGATCAGACCCTAACCCCTCTATGCTTCTTTCCTAAGTCTATCTATCCAAATCATATGCATTCTATTGACACTGTCAAAATGTCTTCTCTGCATCCTTGTCAGCGGAAGACACAGAGACAAACTTTAATCCGTTTTCAATGCCAAAACCTTTTCACCTAAAACCCGGAGAAGTGGGAATGACCACCCGACAATCCAGGCGTGCGTGGGAATGTGGAACAACCTCCGATGTGTTGCATGATAGCCACATGTCCTTCAGATGTGAATTGCCAGGGGCACCTGTGTAATAACACCGTGTCGTCCCTATCCCTATAAATACACGCCTCACCACAGTCATTATCCCTTCTTCCACTCTCGCACAAACCCTAGCGCCACCGCTAGCCCTCGACGACGCTGACGACGAAGCGCTTAGCCGCCGCAACCTCACCGACACCGTCTTCACGCCGGCCGCGGACATCGTCTTCTCCGCCGTCGCCGTAGGTGTCCTCTGTCGCCAAGTTAGGGCACGGACGATCGAACTGCTCGGCCTCCTCGCCCACTCCGTCTAGCAGTTCTTCGTGTGGTAAATAAAACCTCCTTTTTACGGCCCCTTTGATCCTATAGATTCATCACTTTCTACCACAAGCAGTTTCTGTTCACACAAGTTGGATCTATTTCATACTGCATCTCATAATATGCCTAGTATGTTCACTTATGCTTCACAAAGTAGTTAGATTCCTCACTTGTACTTATTCGTGGATTCGTACAAATCTGGAACCAACTCTCTATCTATGAGTGAATGTCTTCGCACTATGAGGTCAATGTATTCTAAACTAATTTATCTTCAAAATCTTTTGAGAATGCATATGACCTCCTCCCCTTCCCTCGCACCTTAATGCTGTCACGGGTACATGTCCGTGGGAGAATCCCTTGGTTCTCATAGTCTGCATTCATTTGCAGAATTCTTATAGCATCATATAAATTCTCCTGAAGCCAATTCTTGTCTGACCAGTAGACGGAAGACTTTGACAGTTTTGAAGCCTTTCAGTTTAAACTTCATGGCATCAAAAAAATCTGTAAGGAAGGGAGGCACACAACGCCGTGGAAACACTGCTAAGGACCTGCCACCAGATCTCTATGAGCTATACAAGTCAGATCCAGAAGAGACCTATGGAGAACGCAAGAACCGAATCCAATGGATTCGAAGACATTGGGCAGAGGAATGGTTCAAGTACAGATTCGTCACCGACGAATATGCTGAGAAGAGTGCCATCAAGGGCCCATGGGGAGATATCATATACAAAGGTCTTCAGCCCAAATAACAGTCTGAAGCTATTTCTCAAGGCTTTTACCCCTGCATGCTTCGTGGACCTCAGCCTGCTAATGCCGACCCATCCTCTCTGTTATGGTGTCACGAAGACAATCTCTTCAAGCGCAACTATCAGTTTGCACAGAACTCTGCCAAGGAAAACAAGAAGTCATTGGGATTAGACTTCAACCCAGGCCCCTCTGTGCCACGTGCTGATGGCACACGAGAAGCTGAACCCAATCTGGTTGGGCCCTTCTACAACCTAGAAGGTCTCATCACTCATATTATGGTTCAAGGGGCAGTCGTGGATCAACCTGCAAACGATGCTGAATCTGACGAAGCACCTGCACCACCGAAGCCAAAGAAGCTGAAGAAGCCTAAAGCTTCAAAGCCTGCCCCAGCACCAAAGGTCTCACGGGCAAAGCCTCTGGCCACTGCATCTCCTAAACACAGTGTGCAGTCTGAAGATTTGTCACGCATCTCCAAGCCCTCCAAAGTGAAGATGCCCTTGTAACCCACTAGCCAAGCACTGACCGCTGCTGCCATTCTGCGCAATGACGCAATGATCTGTCCAGCGACGACGATCTTGGCGATGATGCTCTTGAGCAGTTGATCAAGAGCAAGCAAGAGGCAGAAATCTTCAATGACCTCCCTCTCTTTGATGTTGAAATCATCAACACCTTCATTGATGAGTGGTTTGACAGCCCAAATGTCAACTTTGATGATCTTCAACTTCCGATTGGCCTGAGCGTCGCCTTCCATGGAGCCATTGCTGCTGAGCTGGCTCTAGCTCAGAAGATTGTTGAACTAAAGCATAAGATTGATTATGAAAAAGCTTAGTTCAAGAAGCACATGGCCAAGCTCAATGTTGAAGACATTCAGAACTTTCAGACCATGATGCATGAGCTTAAGGAAGCATTCCGAACCAAACATGAAGAAGCCAAAGGTTCTCGTGAGCGCATGAAGGATCTTGCTGCTAAATGTGTCCAAGGATACAGTGAGGCTGAAAAGTGCAAGGCCTTGGGGCGACCAGGAATCGACCCCAGAATGGCGGCCAAGAAGAAGAAGCCAGCTATGCCAGAACCCGAAGCACCAAGGCAGGAAGTACATCCAATTGTCTTCCCAGCCAGTATGACGGGCTCGAAGCCTAAGGTCCCCACAGTGGCTTTAGAACTGAAGAAAACAAGGGCTGCTAAAGCTGAAGCCAGAAAGCGCAAAACCAAGGGCACTACTGATGATGCTACTCCAACCAAGAAACGCAAAACCAAGAAGAGAGATCGGGCTGCTCCCACAGAGTCCCTTAATGTCGAGCCAATCTTAGTGGCTCTTCCTGCATCTGAACATCGTGAGCGCCAGTTGATAGTTCATGAGACTGCTTCCACAAAGGCTCCTGAAGCTGAAGAAAATCCTGAAGTTAATCCAGCTGTTAACCCCACCGCAGCTGAAGACATTGGTCCTCACGACAATGTTGAAGATGATGAAGTCCTTCCTCAGATCAAGCACCAATTGGTATCATCGCCTGTGCTCACGCACAGCAAACTCATCAGCATTGGTCGTCCTCTGACGCCAACTGCTCAGGATGCATCGTGGGCTGATCACCCACAGAGACAAGACACTCCAAGCTCTCCCCAACCGCAAGCTACCCCACCAGTGCAAGATGACGATGACTTCGAGGCCCAGCACACTCCATCTCCACAAGCGTTGCCCGCATTACGCAGGCTTCGCAAAGGACCAAGGCCCCAAGTCACTCCCACAATGCACGTGTCCGAGTCCGAAGCCAAAATGGCTGAAGAAATTCCGGCTGCATCAGCCGATGAAGAAGCCCCAAGAGTTGAAAGAGTTTCTACACCCCTATCCCACCAAGATGTTGTTCTCGAGGAGAACGTGTCCAACCCTCCAGCTTCTGAAGTGGAGGTTAACAACCCTGAGGCGGCCACCAACATCACCGCTGACGCCAATGATGTCGTCATGGCTGAAGCCAATGCGGCGCCTGAAGCCAATGAGGCACCTGCAGCTACTGCGGTGCCAGAAGTCAATGCAGCACCAGAAGTCAATGCTGAAGCACTTGAGGTCCAAGCACCTGAAGCAACTGTGGCCCCTGAAGCCCATGAAGACAATGCCAATGCTCCTGTCCCCCTCCAAGACCTCATACAATTGAGCTTGCATTTAATCGTGGTCATCCTGTTATGGTCCGATGGCCCATTCTGACTCCTCCGCCTGCTGCGGGTCCACAATTTGAGTATCACGTCAAGCATAGACCTCAAGTCCAAAAGCTCAAGCCAAGACTTCCACGATTCCCAGGCACTGCCACTTCACCTGGGGTCTTCAATGTGAATGGCTTCGTGGCACATAATGCCTTCTTCAACAGCTCCAAGAACCCTTATACAAGACCGCAAATTTCCTCAGATCGGTTCTGGAGCTATCAGCAGCGCAGCTACTATTCCTGTGTCCTATACAATCAAGGGCGCATATTTCCACATATGCGCCTCGACTCTGAAGCTATAGCTGGACTGCCCTGCCTTGAAGAAGCATTGGATTGTTTTAGAGATGTTGGTCTGTTGCAATTTGTCACAGATAAGGAGCACTGGAATGAAGAGATTCTACTACAGTTCTATGCAACTCTCCACATTGGAGGCTACAACAGGGATCCAAAGACTTGGGTCCTTGAGTGAATGACAGACAATGTCCATCATGAAGCTAAAGCTCTTGATATCATTAAGCTCGCAGGCCTGCCCACTCCTGGTGAATACTATGAACCAGGTTGTCAACAACACCAAAATGCCCTGGAAAGCATCTTTCAGAAGCCAGAACCCAACATGAGTCAAATGCTGAGCATGATGAAGCCTTTCCTCACGACGCTGAATACCCATCTGAGTTCTTTGTCGAAGACCTAGAGTACCTGCCTCGCACCATTTACCACATCATCAGGAAGACTCTATGGCATGTCAAAGGACACTCATCTGCAGCGAAGCTTGAAGGAGCAATGAAGAATTTGGTCTTCTATATTTTCAATGGCATCAGCTTCAATGCTCAAGACTTCTTCATCAGGCAGTTGGCTGCGTCTGGCTCCGACATCTTTGGGTTGAAATTCTATGCTCCATGGGTCATGCGTCTGATCAAGCATCACTCAGCCTTGAACTATCAGCCGTCTGCGCGCAATCATCTTATATTCTTGCCCGAGGTTGATCTGTCAGTTGAAGCCATTTACCCAGAGCCCGCTAAGGATCCCATTTATCTTCACAATGTTGATCACCAAAGCTTCACCCAGCCCATTGAAGGAGTTCCAGCAGTCTCTCGTGTTTATCCCCTTGCTGGAAACACACGTGCCCCTCGTGCTCAAACTGATGCCACTAGTAGCACCATTGCGCAAAGGCCTCGACGACAATCTCGTGTCCTAAATGACCGAGAGCTTCTCGTCGCGCTGCATCAGAAACAGGACAAACATCACGACTGGCTTAAGCGTCAGATGCAAAGCCTCTTGGTGGATGTCAACCGCATTCGCAATCTTGCCACCAAGAATGCCTTTGTCACTCATGAAACCTATCGGAGGTCGTGGAAGAGTTTGACCCTACTTAGTGCCGAAGCTGATCTGCACGACGATGGCTTCACCGAACGCTTCAAGTTTGACTCAACTCCTCCCAGAAATGCTCACTTGCGTCGGACTCCCTCACTTGAAGACTCTGAATACTCGTCCTCAGCTGCGACCGTAAATGCCAGAGTCATCGATGACCAAGATGATGCAACTTCACCTCCTCCAACTTCAGCGCGTGTCGACACTACACCAAGTTCCTCTGCACCACCGGATCTCAATGACGACCCCGCTGCCTCGCCTGCACCTCATGGGAACGAGTAGGCACTCTATGTCTCCAAACCTTTTTGGTCCTCACTGAAAAAAGGGGGAGAAGCATATGAGTTGATAGTCTTCAAGCGGGTCCATATGGGTGGTGGCTTTACTTTTTGCTACTTTTGCCAAGTGCTTACAACTCTCGTTTTCGATACATTTGGTTCTTTGAGTTGTAACACTTAAACTCGATGGTCATCTGCTACTTATTTGCTATTCTGTGATGCGATGATAAATTCCACACTTAGATCATTTTGCAGATGTCCATTTTTCATTATGCATGTCATTATCTTCGTTACATCATATCTTGCATAATGAATTGTCATCATAGGTTGAAGAGGATCTCCACAAGTACAACCTTCCATGTGCATTTGCATTCCAAAAGCAAATTACTTATATGCACATCTTCAGGGGAGCCCTTGCAACTTATGAAGACAATACCCTATCCTTTACAATTTCACATATTTTATTCCCCGTTGAAAACTTCAACCAGTTTGTCATCAATCACCAAAAAGGGGGAGATTGTAAGTGCATCTAGTGCCACCCCTAGTTGGTTTTGGAGTATTGACGACAAACCTGGTTGAGGGACTAATGTGTTTGTGAGAATTGTAGGATAACACGGGTAAGTCCCTCATTGATTCGGTTTTCCTACTAGAGATGACCCCTAAAAATGTATGAAGGCATTGAAGTCAAAGGTGGTATGTGAAGACATTCACATTGAAGACTATGACAAGAGAAGACATCGCGTGAAGACTATGGAGCGCGAAGACTTAGCAGTTTCGTCGTTCTTTGTTTTTTCTTTGTTGAGTCATAGGAACCACCGTACTGTTAAGTGGGGTCCAAGAGAACCAGTCAGAATGACTGTAGTGATGCTTAACCAAAATCCTATGTCTTCGAGTGAAGACTATGAGAGGAAATCTTATTCAGAGTTGGATAAGTCAGCTTTGCTTGTAGCCCAAGTAAAGTTGCCGTGTGTGTTTGAAATCTGACCGTTGGAACACGTGTCAGTTCCTTAGTGACCCAGGGTCATTTCGAACAAATCAGGTCGGGTTGCCTAGTGGCTATAAATAGCCCACCCCCTACAACCATAAACGGTTGGCTGCTCAGAGTTAGTGCACGGCTTTTGTCATTTGAAAGCAACCCACCTCGAAGCTCTTGAGAGAGAATTCCTTGCGAGGATAAAGCCCTAAACACCTAGAGCCAAAGAGTGTTAGGCATCACTTAAGTCTTCCTGTTTGTGTGATCTGAAGACTTATTACACTTGAGGACTGTGAATCCTCCAGCCGGTTAGGCGTCGCGTTCTGAGCATCCAAGAGTCATTGTGGATCGACGGTGAACGAAGTCTGTGAAGGTTTGGAAGTCTACCTTGAAGACTTACCAGAGTGATTGGGCGAGGACTGGGTGTCCTTAGCTCAAGGGGAATAAGGTGAAGACGCGGTCTTCTGAGTTGAATCTCAGCCTCCCTAACCAGACGTACAGTTGTCACAGCAACTGGAACTGGTCCAACAAATCATTGTCTTCAACGAGTCACCGGTTTCATCCTTCCCTTTCCTTAACTTACTGTTGGCCCTGGTGAAGTCATTGTATGATTGCATTATCTTTTGTCTTCACTGAGTGACTACTTGTTCTGATTGGCTTCACACTATCTTCCTACCTGATCTATACTGCCTAGCTGCTATTAGTCATTGTGCTTTCACTTCATTGAATACTTGACTATGGCTTGCTTAGTGTAGTCAACCTTCCGCTACATGGTAATAGGTTTATTTCTATCGTTTGTCTTCAAAACTTCCATGTTTTGAAGACTTTCATAAAAATCGCTTATTCACCCCCCCTCTAGTCGATCACTAGCACTTTCATCATGTTTGGCTGGGCACTCGTCATGACCCAACATCTGTACCTATGACTGTTTCTTTGATTGAATAAAGTTTGCGAGATTCCTCAAAAAAATCTATATCTAATTCCGCCACTCGTAAAAAAATCTATCTAATTCCTACCAATTATTAAACGGATTTGCTATTTCACATCTAGATGTGAAATACTGTACTACCTTTGTCCTGGTTTATTGGTCCTCTTTGAATTTTGTGCCAAACTTTGACCTTATATTTAACTAACAAAATGTTAATGCGTGTCACAAAAATAATATCATTAAAAATAATATTCAAATACGAATCCAATGATAATTTTTTTGGTAACATGCACTTATTAATTAAATTTATGGTCAAAATTAAGCACAATATACAAAAGAGCCCAATAAACCAGGACAGAGATAGTAGTTATCTCATATCTAACTCCCTCATCTTTGGATTTGTTTTGTCCCTAAAATTCACACACAGGCTAATCTCGCGTTGTCCGCCTTCAAGCTCGAGCTGTGCTCGCAGCGTGAAGCCCCACACTATGGATGTCTTTGGCAAAAATGCATAGGAGCTCTCGGGTGCTATGCCCCTCTTATATTAAAAAATAATTTAGTAATTCAAAAAAAGTCAAAAATCCCGGAACTTTTTATGGAATCAAACATGACCAAGTATTGCACTCGTATAAAAAAGATTAAATAGGAAATTCCTTTTATTGTATCCGGGGTCAAAGATTTTCCAAAAAATGCTAGATACAAGTACTATTCATCTATATTGTCATCATAAATTTGTTTTTTTGTCCTGAAGTCAGCGAGAATTATTCCTTGGCCAAACTTTTTATATGAGTACAATACCTAGTCATATTTGGTTCCAAAATATATCAGGTCTTTCTTGACTTTTTTCAATTATTAAATTATTTTTAAATATAGGGGGGTGGAGCACCCGAGTGCTCCTAATCCGCTTCCTATGTTTGGTAGCTATTTCCACCCTAGCATAGTTGTTCTCCTTTGAGACATGCTTAGTCTAGACAAGCTGAATACATGCATCTGCAACTGTTTTGTAGCAATGTATGTACTGACGCATGCTGAGCTGAGACTGTGTTTGGTAGCCTGCATCAGACAAGACATAGTGTATTGAGACGGTGTTTGGTAGCCTGTATGAGGTAGACTGCATGAATGGATATTTTGCCATATGTTCGATGAGATAATCTAAACAATTCAAGCAATAAAACATTACCATGCCAACATAATCTGGATGATGATAATGTGAAGAAAAAAAATCAACAGTTAACATAAGACATAATAACCATGAATTGTAGCAGTGCTTCGACTCAACTATGCTGAGGCCCTTTTTTGCATCGGTTGGGCTATGCTGAAGTGAGCCCATACACTCTACCAAACACTTGAAAGTGGGTCAGCTAGGGGAATTTTTGGCATATACACTCTTCATGCATACTACCAAACACACCCTATGTGCGTGCATCATGACAGTGTGGGCTGGCCCATGTGTGGCAGCATGGGCTAATGTTGCCCGTTCTTTTTTTGTTCTTTTTTGTCTATTTTTTGAACAGTCTCAATTCAGGCGATTCCTATATGGCACATAGGTCGCCCGCTAGCGAGTTGGCGCATACCCCCTCTCCCCCCCTAGAGTCTGCAGCTTTTTGGGTCGGCCCATATAGGGACTCCTCCCCACCGGTTCTTTCTTTTTTATTTCCTTTTTCCTTTTACTTTTTTCAATTAATATTTTTCTTTTCCCCTTATTTTCACCTTCTTTTCTAAAAAATGTTTGGCCATGTATCAAGTTTTGCGAACAAATTTTCTTAAATTGTGAACATTTTTAGAAATTATGAACAATTTTCAAATTGCCGAACATTTTTTACAAATTCGTGAATATTTTTTTGACAAAGTGAACATTTTTTAGAAATCAAGAACATTTTTTTAAATCATGAACATTTTTTAAATCCGTCAACATTTTTCTAGAATCATGATTTTTTTCCAAATTCTCGAACATTTGAAATTGTGTACATTTTTCTGTAAACGGTGAACATTTTTTTAAAATTCAGGAACATTTTTTGTTTTCGACGAACATTTTTTTAGTTCCTTAATAGTTCTTGAAATAGCGAGAATTTTTTGAATTTTGTGAACATTTTTTTTAATTTGTGAACATTTTCCAAAATTCCTGAACATTTTATGAATATTATGAACATTTTTCTAGGGATTCATGAACATCCTTTGAATACACGAACATTATTTTTTAAATTGTGAACATTTTTTGAATCCTTGAGAATTTATCATTTCATGAAAAAATTCAAATCGGGAACAATTTTTGAATTCACATTGGACAATTTCTAACCTTTTCCTGAAAAAAAGGCTAAAAAACAAGGGGCTCCCCGCCCTGCACATGGGCCGGCCTATGAGGGCGCGCGGGGAAGCAGGGAGGGTACAGGCTCCCGTGGCTGCTGGCGCGTACCGCGCTATATAGGCGCTCCCCTCAATTCACTCAGCCTTTGCATTTTTGTGAGGTCTTTTATCTTTTTTATTTTTTTCTCACCCTGCGATGCTATGATATGCATATATATCATATGCCGCGTGCATATACCGTTTGATCGTTGATGCATGTTTGTTTGTCGTTGTTTCGATTTGTGTTTATCTATGCAACGTGTCCATGGAACAGTAAATCATGTATCGAATTGCTAAAACTTATATAGATGAGTTTTAGCGATGTTTCATCCAAGTTCCAGTCCATTTGATCTGTCGCTATTAATTTTGTGTAATATTTTTGACCGGGGTTATTTTCTCCCACGCATTTGGTGTCACTGGCCCGTTATCCATTTTACGGCCCATCACATCATGCATTTTTTGTTGGGCTGTTCTTTGTGGTTTTTTTATGTCGCGCGCCCGTCCCTGTCATACGTCGTCGATCGCGCGCGCCGCCCATCCCCGCCTCATCGCCCCCGGTCCGTGCACGGCTGTACGTCGCCACCCCGGCCTGTCCCTGTTGCCGCCCCAGCCCGCCGCCTCGCATCGCTGGCTGCGTCACCCCGCTGTAAGATCTCGAGATCGCCCCGGCCCCCTGCCGCGCGCCATGGCCGCTGCCGACGTCACATACACATAGTACACACACACACAATACACACACACACAAAGAGATATAGATGAATTAGATATTAATGTTAGATGATGAGTTAGTTTTTTATACTTTCAGTTATAGATGAATTAGATGTATTAATGTCAAATGTTAGATGAATATAGATGAATTAGATATATTAAATGTAGGTATATGAGATTTGACCATCTAATTAAAATTTTACTATATATAGAACTAGCTACTTTATTTTTAATAAGAAAATTAATAGAACTAGTTTATTTTTAGTAAGTGCTTAGTTGAATTGATAGAACTAGTTGAATTAATAGAACTAGCTAGTTGAATTAGTTGAATTAATAGAACTAGTAAGTGTTTATCAATTAATGTTTCAATTATGAACATAGGAAATGTCGTCTGACGACGAAAACGATTTTGTTATGTGCGACAGAAATTTCCTAGTTGATGATAGACACTTCAACATCAAACTGGATGAGACCTTCGAAGTGGATACAGTAAGTCACGACGACAAGTCTTTTTTCGTAATTAAGCATGACTTATGCTTCATTTGCTTCAACTTATAACTTTAAATTTTCACTATTCTACTAGCGTATCCCCTTCCATGCAAGAATTTTTGTCTTAGATAAGATATGTTTCAGTCCTAACTAAACTATGGAGGTAAAGAGAGTTTACTTGAAGACTGAGCATGGTTATACCTTCGACATCAAATTATATAATGCAGACACCTACACCCGTTTTGAATACAAAACTTGGCAAACACTATGAAAGGCTTATTCATTTGAGCCTGATATGGTTATCACCCTTGATATTCGTCCGAAAGATGATATTGAAGGTAATAGAGACATTTGGATCGATGTGCAGACGCCTCCAGTTCTACCATTATGTGAGTTTATCAATCATATTTATGTCTTTGATATTGTTTATTCAAAAATAGTTGACAACTAATTTCTATTAACAGCTTATTTCCATTCAAGCAAACATGTCCGACGCTTGGTAGACAGGACCGTCCACTGTCCCGGGGCTGAACTAATCTGCGAGGAGATAGGTCATTATGTTTCATGGCTTGAGGATCTTGATGCTGTCAAGAGAAATTATTTTTCTGAATTTGAAAATCTTAGTACTCAAAATGTGCGACCAATAATGTTCGTATTGAACTACGGTCACATCTATTTAGGAAAGATGGTGAGATTTTTACTATTTGTCCTCAGTGCATCTTTTGCATACATTATTTTTAAGCTAAAATTCATTGCTAAGTATGTTACTATACGATGTTATTCAACAGGGACTCCCGATGATAGTTGTGCCTCAATGGATTGAGACTAAAGGTCGCATGTCAATGGTTAGCTTACGACCAAGACATCCTACATCACACATGAGCATATTCAGGATTTCTAAAATCGAGGAATGCTTAATAGTGAAAGACTGGAGCAAAATTGTGAACGATCACAGAGAAGTACTAGGGGCAGCAAGAATGAGACGAAGCGCAGTCCATGATTAGGAGACATGTTTATCTGCATGCTCCAATATGATGAATCAGGATTTCTACACATGTTCTATGCTATTTTACCTGAGAGAGAGCAGCATGAGTGATTAGCTAGTTCATGCTCTTAGTACTTGTCCTCTCATGTCAGTGTTCTCCGTCCTGAACTTAATCTCAAAGTGATTTGCTTTTGTGGCCGGTCTTATAAACGCTTATAATCACATGACCATGTTGAACTCGATAATATCTTTGCTTCTGGTACAAGTGAATGTTTCTTCTTTAAGCTGGTGTTGGTGATTAGATAGCGGTAATGACTATGATGATTAAATAGTGGTAATGACGACTATGATGATTATTAGCTAGCTAATATGTTGTTGGTGATGATATGATGCAAGAGTTTTTATATTAATATGATGATGACACAAAATGGAAAACACAAAAATAAAGGAAAAATAAAAAATACAACCAAAACCCCCAACCTTTAGTACCGGTTGGTTTTACCAACCGGTACTAAAGGTCTCCGCGCCCCCGGGCCCTGACTCGTGCCACGTGGTGGCCCTTGAGTGGCGGTTCGTGCTGAACCGGTACGGTCCCCATCCTTTACGAACTGGTGCTATAGCCCGGTTCTGCACTAGTGCCTTTAACTCACAACTGGTCCCATAGTTTGTTTCACACTAGTAGAAAAAGGGCCTGCAGTCCCGGTTCATAAGGGCCTTTAGTCCCGGTTCTTGAACCGGGACTAAAGGGTCGGTACTAATGCCCTGACCCTTTAGTCCCGGTTCAAACCAGAACCGGGACTAAAGGCCCTCCACGTGGCCGCTGCCTGGAGGTCCACCTTTAGTCCCGGTTGGTAACACCAACCGGTACTAAAGGTAATTTTCTGATTTTTTGAATTTTTTTTGAATTTTTTTTGAATTTTTTTATTTTCAAATTTTTGATTTATTTTAACCTCTAATCTCTAATCACCCCTCTCATCACTGCTCAATTTAATCTCTAATCACCCCTCATCATTCCAAATCATCTAACTTCCCGGACGGTCACCCATTCTCCCACTCCCCCAGCCTGAGCACGCTTAACTTCCAAGTTCTATTCTCCCTCGTTTCCAAGTTTGCACTCGTTGTTTTCCTGACAATAGTAAGATGTTAATCCTATTAACCCTCAGGATTTTAGCTTGAGCATGAAGTCACACATTTCACTGTTTGAGTTTGAAACTATTGTTCTAAAAAAATAATTATTTAGTAACACTAATATTTATTGAATAAGTAGTTTGACCATTGTTTGACCACAGTTTGACCATAGTTTGACCAAAATTCAAAAAAACTGAAATAATTATTTAATAAAACTAATATTCTTGAATAATTATTTAGTAACACTAATACTTCTTGAATAAATAGTTTGACCATAGTTTGACCAGATTTAATGAAAATTTAAAAAAAACTAAAATTTGAGCATAACTTTTTTTCCTTTTGGAATTTGAGGATTCTACAAATTTGCAAACAGGCTGTAGGCGGTCTCCATTGGATGTAACTTTTCGAGTAGATGATTTTTCATATAAAAAACTTTTTAATCCGAGTTCGTATGCAAAAGTTATGCCCATTTTACAAATTCCAGAGAGATTTTGTAAATAAAGTCGAAATTCATATTTGTAAATTTTCCCAACAACTAGACCACATATCACATGAGAGATTTTTTTGACATTTCCATCATTTTCTTTTGTTTTTTCTAAAACTGAAAAGGCGGTCCACAGGGGGGGGGGAGAGTTTGAAAATTGGACCTTTAGTACCGGTTCGTGCCATGAACCGGTACTAATGCCTCAAAGGCCATTAGTCCCGGTTGGTGGCACCAACCGGTACTAAAGGTTAGACCTTTAGTCCCGGTTAGTGGTACCAACCGGGACTAATGGGCATCGCACCCTTTAGTCCCGGTTCATGGCATGAACCGGGACTAAAGGGCCCAGGTGAACCGGGACTAATGCCTTAGCCGCACGAACCGGGATAAATGCACCCATTGGTCCTGGTTCTGGACTGAATCGGGACTAATGGGGTTACCCGGCCTGGACCAAAGCCCTCTTTTTCTACTAGTGTCATGCCACCCTCAATTCACAACTATTAGTCTTGTCCCCCGACTAAATTGCACACCTTCGATGCAACTGCAACTAGGCGTGGCTGGGTTGGACCGTGAAATTGGCGTTGTGGGAGGTAATTGCATGTCCAACATTCTTTCTGATGAAAAACAAGAACAATCCCTCACAAACTTCTAGAAAATCTCGTGATTTTTTAATGCGTGAAGTTTCTATAGAAAATTGCCATGAACATTTCTTTGAAAGTCATGAAACTTTTTTTTTCATTCTATAATACATTTTTTAAACATCACTAACATCATTTTGAAATGCATGAACATTTTTCAAATGTCAACATTTTTTAAATGGTGCAAAAAATTAATTGACAATTTCTGATTAAAATAAGAATAAACTCAATGAATTAGTGATCTTTTTAAATGATTGGAATTTTCAAAGTGTCCACACTTTAAAAACTGTTCGGGGATTTTCATAAATTTTCCACGCTTTTAAAATTTTGTTAATGAAGAAATTGTTCGGAATACCATATTTTGTTTTTATTTGTAAAAAAATGTTCAGAACTACAAAGTTTATTCCAATGTTGAATGTGCATGCATGCATCCAGCTCGATGCTATACATAACCGAGAAACAGAGGAGCATGTACAAGATTATTACTGTGCTCTTGCCTGGTTTCAGGCTCACTTGGTGTCTAACAAGCACACCAACAACAATTATCTCGTGTTGGGTTGGGAATGGGCAACTCAACCCTGCAGGCGGATGTCTCTCCCACGGCAATGGCTATTGCGGTGGTGCCACCCAACCTTTTCATGTACCTGCGACTATTATTCCATCCATTTGGGCTCGTCAAACACGTCGTTGTTCGTTGTTGGCTCACTCTTCATGTCATGGGTAACCCAGCCAATGCTCCAGTTTTGCGTGCCGCCGTCAAGTTCTCGCTGTCGAGGGTGTCTGCAGAGGGAACTGGGGAACGTTTTCTTGTTGGGGGGGGGATGGGGTGCATTAGCGGCGACTTCGGTGCTCGTTCCTCTCCATTTTGTTTATTTATTACTTTCAAAATATTTTTACTATAGATGTTTCAAAAATTAATTAACCTAAATTTTTAAAACATTCACTAGGCAAATAAGTAAGGGCCAATTCCATTTCCCCACTAACTTTCGCCCGACCTCATCTTTACCCTTAAATAAAAACAGTGCTCAACTATACCCCTCTTCCGTTAGATGGTGCTACCTCTTGAGCATGCGTTGATTTTCCCTTGAAGAGGGAAGGGTGATGCAACACAATAGCGTAAGTATTTCCCTCGGTTTTTGAAAACTAAGGTATCAATCCAGTAGGAGATAACACACAAGTCACCTAGTACCTGCACAAACAAACAAGAACCTCGCAACCAACGCGATAAAGGGGTTGTCAATCCCTTCACGGTCACTTACGAGAGTGAGATCTGATAGAGATAATAAGATATATATTTTTGGTATTTTTGTTCTATAGATTGGAAAATAAAGATTGCAAAATAAACGATAATAGAAATAGCAAGTTGATAGGAAAATAATATGATGGAAAATAGACCCCAGGGCCATAGGTTTCACTAGTGGCTTCTCTCAAGATAGCAAATTTTACGGTAGGTGAACAAATTACTGTCGAGCAATTGCTAGAAAAGCGCATAGTTATGAGAATATCTAGGCATGATCATGTATATAGGCATCACGTCCGCGACAAGTAGACCAAAACGATTCTGCATCTACTACTATTACTCCACACATCGACCGCTATCCAACATGCATCTAGATTATTAAGTTCATAAGAACAGAGTAACGCATTAGGCAAGATGATATGATGTAGAGGGATAAACTCAAGCAATATGATATAAACCCCATCTTTTTATCCTCGATGGCAACAATACAATACATGCCTTGCTGCCCGTGCTGTCACAGGGAAAGGACACCGCAAGATTGAACCCAAAGCTAAGCACTTCTCCCATTGCAAGAACAATCAATCTAGTAGGCCAAACCAAACTGATAATTCAAAGAGACTTGCAAAGATATTTAATCATGCATAAAAGATTTCAGAGAAGAATCAAATATTGTTCATAGATAATCTTGATCATAAACCCACAATTCATCGGATCTCGACAAACACATCGCAAAAAGAATTACATCGAATAGATCTCCAAGAGAATCGAGGAGAACTTTGTATTGAGATACAAAGAGAGAGAAGAAGCCATGTAGCTAATAACTATGGACCCAAAGGTCTGTGGTAAACTACTCACACATCATCAGAGAGGCTATGGTGTTGATGTAGAAGCCCTCCGTGATCGATTCCCCCTCCGGCAGAGCACCGGAAAAGGCCCCAAGATGGGATCTCACGGGTACAGAAGGTTGCGGCAGTGGAAATAGGGTTTCGTGGTGCTCCTGGATGTTTTCGGGGTATATGGGTATATATAGGAGGAAGAAGTACGTCGGTGGAGCTGTGAGGGGCCCACGAGGTGTTGGGTAACGTAGTAATTTCAAAAAATTTCCTACGCACAAGCAAGATCATGGTGATGCATAGCAACGAGAGGGGAGAGTGTGATCTACGTACCCTTGTAGATCGACAACGGAAGTGTTAGCACAACGTGGTTGATGTAGTCGTACGTCTTCACGGCCCGACCGATCAAGCACCGAAACTACGGCACCTCCGAGTTCTAGCACACGTTCAGCTCGATGACGATCCCCGGACTCCGATCCAGCAAAGTGTCGGGGAAGAGTTCCGTCAGCACGACGGCGTGGTGACGATCTTGATGTACTACCGTCGCAGGGCTTCGCCTAAGCACCGCTACAATATTATCGAGGACTATGGTGGAAGGGGGCACCGCACACGGCTAAGAATATGATCACGTGGATCAACTTGTGTCTCTAGGGGTGCCCCCTGCCTCCGTATATAAAGGATCAAAGGGGCGGGGGTGCGGCCGGCCAGGAGAGGGCGCGCCAGGAGGAGTCCTACTCCCTCCGGGAGTAGGATTCCCCCCTTTTCTAGTTGGAATAGGATTCGGGAGGAGGGGAAAGAGGAGAGAGAGAAGGAAGGGGGGCGCCGGCCCCCTCTCCTTGTCCTATTCGGACTAGGGGGGCGGGGGCGCACGGCCCAGCCCTGGCCACCTCTCCTCTCTTCCACTTAGGCCCACTAAGGCCCATATACCTCCCGGGGGGTTCCGGTAACCTCCCGGTACTCCGGTAAAATCCCGATTTCACCCGGAACACTTCCGATATCCAAATATAGGCTTCCAATATATCAATATTTATGCCTCGACCATTTCGAGACTCCTCGTCATGTCTGTGATCACATCCGGGACTCCGAACAAACTTCGGTACATCAAAATGCATAAACTCATAATATAACTGTCATCGAAACCTTAAGCGTGCGGACCCTACGGGTTCGAGAACAATGTAGACATGACCGAGACATGTCTCCGGTCAATAACCAATAGTGGAACCTAGATGCTCATATTGGCTCTTACATATTCTACGAAGATCTTTTATCGGTCAGACCGCATAACAACATACGTTGTTCCCTTTGTCATCGGTATGTTACTTGCCCGAGATTCGATCGTCGGTATCCAATACCTAGTTCAATCTCGTTACGGGCAAGTCTCTTTACTCGTTCCGTAATACATCATCCCGCAAATAACTCATTAGTTGCAATGCTTGCAAGGCTTAAGTGATGTGCATTACCGAGAGGGCCCAGAGATACCTCTCCGACAATCGGAGTGACAAATCCTAATCTCGAAATACGCCAACCCAACATGTACCTTTGGAGACACCTGTAGAGCACCTTTATAATCACCCAGTTACGTTGTGACGTTTGGTAGCACACAAAGTGTTCCTCCGGCAAACGGGAGTTGCATAATCTCATAGTCATAGGAACATGTATAAGTCATGAAGAAAGCAATAGCAACATACTAAACGATCAGGTGCTAAGCTAACGGAACGGGTCATGTCAATCACATCATTCTCCTAATGATGTGATCCCGTTAATCAAATGACAACTCATGTCTACGGCTAGGAAACATAACCATCTTTGATCAACAGGCTAGTCAAGTAGAGGCATACTAGTGACACTCTGTTTGTCTATGTATTCACACATGTATTATGTTTCCAGTTAATACAATTCTAGCATGAATAATAAACATTTATCATGATATAAGGAAATAAATAATAACTTTATTATTGCCTCTAGGGCATATTTCCTTCAGTCTCCCACTTGCACTAGAGTCAATAATCTAGATCACATCACCATGTGATTAACATCGATAGTTCACATCATCATGTGATTAACACCCATAGTTCACATCGCCATGTGACCAACACCCAAAGGGTTTACTAGATTCAGTAATCTAGTTCACATCGCTATGTGATTAATACCCAAAGAGTACTAAGGTGTGATCATGTTTTGCTTGTGATATAATTTTAGTCTACGGGTCTGCCACATTCAGATCCATATGTATTTTGCAAATTTCTATGTCAACAATACTCTGCTTGGAGCTACTCTAGCTAATTGCTCCCACTTTCAATATGTATCTAGATTGAGACTTAGAGTCATCTAGATTAGTGTCAAAACTTGCATCAACGTAACCCTTTACGACGAACCTTTTTGTCACCTCCATAATCGAGAAACATATCCTTATTCCACTAAGGATAATTTTGACCGCTGTCCAGTGATCTACTCCTAGATCACTATTGTACTCCCTTGCTAAAATCAGTGTAGGGTATACAATAGATCTGGTACATAGCATGGCATACTTTATAGAACCTATGGCCAAGGCATAGGGAATGAATTTCATTCTCTTTCTATCTTCTACCGTGGTCGGGTTTTGAGTCTTACTCAATTTCACACCTTGTAACACATGCAAGAACTCTTTCTTTGACTGTTCCATTTTGAACTACTTCAAAATCTTGTCAAGGTATGTACTCATTGAAAAAACTTATCAAGCGTCTTGATCTATCTCTATAGATCTTGATACTCAATATGTAAGCAGCTTCACCGAGGTCTTTCTTTGAAAAACTCCTTTCAAACACTCCTTTATGCTTTGCAGAATAATTCTACATTATTTTCGATCAACATTATGTCATTCACATATACTTATCAGAAATGCTGTAGTGCTCCCACTCACTTTCTAGTAAATACAGGCTTTACCGCAAGTCTGTATAAAACTATATGCTTTGATCAACTTATCAAAGCGTATATTCCAACTCCGAGATGCTTGCACCAGTCCATAGATGGATCGCTGGAGCTTGCATATTTTGTTAGCACCTTTAGGATTGACAAAACCTTCTGGTTGCATCATATACAACTCTTCTTTAATAAATCCATTAAGGAATGCAGTTTTGTTTATCCATTTGCCAGATTTCATAAAATGCGACAATTGCTAACATGATTCGGAAAAACTTAAGCGTAGATACGAGTGAGAAACTCTCATCGTAGTCAACACTTTGAACTTTGTAAAAACCTTTTTCGACAAGTCTAGCTTTGTAGATAGTAACACTACTATCAACGTCCGTCTTCCTCTTGAAGATCCATTTATTGCCGATCATCGGGCAAATCCATCAAAGTCCATACTTTGTTCTCATACATGGATCATATCTCAGATTTTATGGCCTCAAACCATTTCGCGGAATCTGGGCTCATCATCGCTTCCTCATAGTTCGCAAGTTCGTCATGGTCTAGTAACATGACTTCCAGAACAGGATTACCGTACCACTCTGGTGCGGATCTCACTCTGGTTTACCTACGAGATTCGGTAGTAACTTGATCTGAAGTTTCATGATCAATATCATTAACTTCCTCACTAATTGGTGTAGGTGTCACAGAAACAGATTTCTGTGATGAACTACTTTCCAATAAGGGAGCAGGTACAGTTACCTTATCAAGTTCTACTTTCCTCCCACTCACTTCTTTCGAGAGAAACTCCTTCTCTAGAAAGTATCCATTCTCAGCAACGAATGTCTTGCCTTTGGATCTGTGATAGAAGGTGTACCCTACTGTCTCCTTTGGGTATCCTATGAAGACACATTTCTCTGATTTGGGTTTGAGCTTATCATGATGAAACTTTTTCTTATAAGCATCGCAACCCCAAACTTTAAGAAACGAGAACTTTGGTTTCTTGCCAAACCATAGTTCATATTGTGTCGTCTCAACGGACTTAGATGGTGCCCCTTTTTTTTAACGTGAATGCAGCTGTCTCTAATGCATGATCCCAAAACGATATTGGTAAATCGGTAAGAAACATCATAGATTGTACTATATCCAATAAAGTATGGTTATGACGTTCGGACACACCATTATGCTGTGGTGTTCCAGGTGGCATGAATTTGTGAAACTATTCCACATTGTTTTAATTGAAGACCAAACTCGTTACTTAAATATTTCTCCGCGATCAGATCGTAGAAACCTTATTTTCTTGTCACGATGATTTTCCACTTCACTCTGAAATTCTTTGAACTTTTCAAATGTTTCAAACTTATGTTTCATCAAGTAGATATACCCATATCTGCTCAAATCATCTGTGAAGGTCAGAAAATAATGATACCCTCCGCGAGCCTTAACACTCATCGGATCGCATACATCAGTATGTATTTATTTCCAATAAGTCAGTTGCTCGCTCCATTGTTCCGGAGAACGGCGTTTTAGTCATCTTGCCCATGAGGCATGGTTCGCAAGCATCAAGTGATTCATAATCAAGTGATTCCAAAAACCCATCAGCATGGAGTTTCTTCATGCACTTTACACCAATATGACCTAAACGGCAGTGCCACAAATAAGTTGCACTATCATTATTAACTTTGCATCTGTTGGTTTCAATATTATGATTATGTGTATCACTACGATCAAGATCCAACGAACTATTTTCATTGGGTGTGTAACCATATAAGGTTTTATTCATGTAAACAGAACAACAATTTATTCTCTTACTTAAATGAATAACCGTATTACAATAAACATGATCAAATCATATTCATGCTCAACGCAAACACCAAATAACACTTATTCAGGTTCAACACTAATCCCGAAAGTATAGGGAGTGTGCGATGATGATCATATCAATCTTGGAACCACTTCCAACACACATCGTCACTTCAACCTTAACTAGTCTCTGTTTATTCTGCAACTCCCGTTTCGAGTTACTAATCTTAGCAACTGAACTAGTATCAAATACTGAGGGGTTGCTATAAACACTAGTAAAGTACACATCAATAACATGTATATCAAATATACTTATGTTCACTTTGCCATCCTTCTTATCTGCCAATCACTTGGGGTAGTTCCGCTTCCAGTGACCAATCCCTTTGCAGTAGAAACACTTAGTCTTAGGCTTAGGACCAGACTTGGGCTTCTTCACTTGAGCAGCAACTTGCTTGCTGTTCTTATTGAAGTTCCCCTTCTTCCCTCTGCCCTTTTCTTGAAACTAGTGGTCTTGTCTACCATCAACACTTGATGTTTTTCTCGATTTCTACCTTCATCAATTTCCGCATTACGAAGAGCTTGGGAATCGTTTCCGTTATCCCTTGCATATCATAGTTCATCACGAAGTTCTACTAACTTGGTGATGGTGACTAGAGAATTCTGTCAATCACTATCTTATCTGGAAGATTAACTCCCACTTGATTCAAGCGATTGTAGTACTCAGACAATCTGAGCACATGCTCACTAGTTTAGCGATTCTCCTCCATCTTTTAGCTATAGAACTTGTTGGAGACTTCATATCTCTCAACTCGGGTATTTGCTTGAAATATTAACTTCAACTCCTGGAACATCTCATATGGTCCATGACGTTCAAAACGTCTTTGAAGTCCCGATTCTAAGCCGTTAAGCATGGTGGACTTAAACTATCAAGTAGTCATCATATTGAGCTAACCAAACGTTCATAACGTCTGCATCTGCTCCTGCAATAGGTCTGTCACCTAGCGGTGCATCAAGGACATAATTCTTCTGTGCAGCAATGAGGATAAACCTCAGATCACGGATCCAATCCGCATCATTGCTACTAACATCTTTCAACACAATTTTCTCTAGGAACATATCAAAATAAACACAGGGAAGCAACAACGCGAGCTATTGATCTACAACATAATTTGCAAAATACTATCAGGACTAAGTTCATGATAAATTTAAAGTTCAATTAATCATATTACTTAAGAACTCCCACTTAGAAAGACATCCCTCTAATCTTCTAAGTGATCATGTGATCCAAATCAACTAAACCATGTCCGATCATCACGTGAGATGGAGTAGTTTCAATGGTGAACATCACTATGTTGATCATATCTACTATATGATTCACGCTCGACCTTTCGGTCTCCGTGTTCCGAGGCCATATCTGTATATGCTTGGCTCGTCAAGTATAACCTGAGTATTCCGCGTGTGCAACTGTTTTGCACCCGTTGTATTTGAACGTAGAGCCTATCACACCCGATCATCACGTGGTGTCTCAGCACGAAGAACTTTCGCAACGGTGCATACTCAGGGAGAACACTTCTTGATAATTAGTGAGAGATCATCTTAAAATGCTACCGACAATCAAAGCAAGATAAGATGCATAAAAGATAAACATCACATGCAATCAATATAAGTGATATGATATGGCCATCATCATCATCATCTTGTGCTTGTGATCTCCATCTTCGAAGCACCGTCGTGATCACCATCGTCACCGGCGCAACACCTTGATCACCATCGTAGCATCATTGTCGTCTCGCCAATCTTATGCTTCCACGACTATCGCTACCGCTTAGTGATAAAGTAAAGCATTGTAGCGCGATTGCATTGCATACAATAAAGCGACAACCATATGGCTCCTGCCAGTTGCCGATAACTCGGTTACAAAACATGATCATCTCATACAATAAAATTTAGCATCATGTCTTGACCATATCACATCACAACATGCCCTGCAAAAACAAGTTAGACGTCCTCTACTTTGTTGTTGCAAGTTTTACGTGGCTGCTACGGGCTTAAGCAAGAACCAATCTTACCTACGCATCAAAACCACAACGATAGTTTGTCAAGTTGGTGCTGTTTTAACCTTCGCAAGGACCGGGCGTAGCCACACTCGGTTCAACTAAAGTTGGAGAAACTGTCACCCGCTAGCCACCTTTGTGCAAAGCACGTCGGGAGAACCGATCTCGCGTAAACGTACACGTAATGTCGGTCCGGGCCGCTTCGTCCAACAATACCGCTGAACCAAAGTATGACATGCTGGTAAGCAGTATGACTTATATCGCCCACAACTCACTTGTGTTCTACTCGTGCAAATAACATCAACACATGAAACCTAGGCTCTGATACCACTGTTGGGTAACGTAGTAATTTCAAAAAATTTCCTACGCACACGCAAGATCATGGTGATGCATAGCAACGAGAGGGGAGAGTGTGATCTACGTACCCTTGTAGATCGACAACGGAAGCGTTAACACAACGTGGTTGATGTAGTCGTACGTCTTCACGGCCCGACCGATCAAGCACCGAAACTACGGCACCTCCGAGTTCTAGCACACGTTCAGCTCGATGACGATCCCCGGACTCCGATCCAGCAAAGTGTCGGGGAAGAGTTCCGTTAGCACGACGGCGTGGTGACGATCTTGATGTACTACCGTCGCAGGGCTTCGCCTAAGCACCGCTACAATATTATCGAGGACTATGGTGGAAGGGGGCACCGCACACGGCTAAGAATATGATCACGTGGATCAACTTGTGTCTCTTGGGGTGCTCCCTGCCTCCGTATATAAAGGATCAAAGCGGGGGGGGGGGTGCGGCCGGCCAGGAGAGGGCGCGCCAGGAGGAGTCCTACTCCCTCCGGGAGTAGGATTCCCCCCTTTCCTAGTTGGAATAGGATTCGGGAGGAGGGGAAAGAGGAGAGAGAGAAGGAAGGGGGGCGCCGGCCCCCTCTCCTTGTCCTATTCGGACTAGGGGGGAGGGGCGCACGGCCCAGCCCTGGACACCTCTTCTCTCTTCCACTAAGGCCCACTAAGGCCCATATACCTCCCGGGGGGTTCCGGTAACCTCCCGGTACTCCGGTAAAATCCCGATTTCACCCGGAACACTTCCGATATCCAAATATAGGCTTCCAATATATCAATCTTTATGTCTCGACCATTTCGAGACTCCTCGTCATGTCCGTGATCACATCCGGGACTCCGAACAAACTTAGGTACATCAAAATGCATAAACTCATAATATAACTGTCATCGAAACCTTAAGCGTGCGGACCCTACGGGTTCGAGAACAATGTAGACATGACCGAGACATGTCTCCGGTCAATAACCAATAGCGGAACCTGGATGCTCATATTGGCTCCTACATATTCTATGAAGATCTTTTATCGGTCAGACCGCATAACAACATACGTTGTTCCCTTTGTCATCGGTATGTTACTTGCCCGAGATTCGATCGTTGGTATCCAATACCTAGTTCAATCTCGTTACCGGCAAGTCTCTTTACTCGTTCCGTAATACATCATCCCGCAACTAACTCATTAGTTGCAATGCTTGCAAGGCTTAAGTGATGTGCATTACCGAGAGGGCCCAGAGATACCTCTCCGACAATCGGAGTGACAAATCCTAATCTCGAAATACGCCAACCCAACATGTACCTTTGGAGACACCTATAGAGCACCTTTATAATCACCCAGTTATGTTGTGACGTTTGGTAGCACACAAAGTGTTCCTCCGGCAAACGGGAGTTGCATAATCTTATAGTCATAGGAACATGTATAAGTCATGAAGAAAGCAATAGCAACATACTAAACGATCAGGTGCTAAGCTAACGGAATGGGTCATGTCAATCACATCATTCTCCTAATGATGTGACCCCGTTAATCAAATGACAACTCATGTCTACGGCTAGGAAACATAACCATCTTTGATCAACAGGCTAGTCAAGTAGAGGCATACTAGTGACACTCTGTTTGTCTATGTATTCACACATGTATTATGTTTCCAGTTAATACAATTCTAGCATGAATAATAAACATTTATGATGATATAAGGAAATAAATAATAACTTTATTATTGCCTCTAGGGCATATTTCCTTCACGAGGGTGGGGGGCGCGCCTACCCCCTGGGTGCGCCTCCCTGCCTCGTGGCCTCCTTGCTTCTTTCTTGTCGTAAAATCCAAGTTACCTGGATCACGTTTGTTCCAAAAATAACTCTCCCGAAGGTTTCATTCCGTTTGGATTCCGTTTGATATTCCTTTTCTGCGAAACACTAAAATAGGCAAAAAACAACAATTTGCACTGGGCCTTTGGTTAGTAGGTGAGTCCCAAAAAATAATATAAAAAGGTAAATTAAAGCCCATTAAACATCCAAAATAGATAATATAATAGCATGGAACAATCAAAAATTATAGATACATTGGAGACGCATCAAGCATCCCCAAGCTTAATTCTTGTTCGTCCTCGAGTAGGTAAATGATAAAAACAGAATTTTTGATGTGGAATGCTACCTAGCATAATTCTCAATGTAATTTTCTTTATTATGGCATGAATGTTCAGATCCGAAAGATTCAAGACAAAAAGTTTAATATTGACATAAAAATAATAATACTTCAAGCATACTAACAAAACAATTATGTCTTCTCAAAATAACATGGCCAAAGAAAGTTATCCCTACAAAATCATATAGTCTGGCTATGCTCTATTTTCACCACACAAAGTATTTAAATCATGCACAACCCCGATGACAAGCCAAGCAATTATTTCATACTTTCGATGTTCTCAAACTTTTTCAATCTTCACGCAATACGTGAGCGTGAGCCATGGACATAACACTATAGGTGGAATAGAATGGTGGTTGTGGAGAAGACAAAAAGGAGAAGATAGTCTCACATCAACTAGGCGTATCAACGGGCTATGGAGATGCCCATCAATAGATATCAATGTGAGTGAGTAGGGGTTGCCATGCAATGGATGCACTAGAGCTATAAGTGTATGAAAGCTCAAAAAGAAACTAAGTGGGTATGCATCCTACTTGCTTGCTCACGGAGACCTAGGGCATTTTGAGGAAGCCCATCATTGGAGTATACAAGCCAAGTTCTATAATGTAAAATTTCCACTAGTACATGAAAGTGACAACATAGGAGACTCTCTGTCATGAAGATCATGGTGCTACTTTGAAGCACAAGTGTGGTAAAAGGATAGTAGCATTGTCCCTTCTCTCTTTTTCTCTCATTTTTTCCTTTTTTGGGCCTTCTCTTTTTTATGGCCTTTCTCTTTTTTTTGTTCATCCGAAGTCTCATCCCAACATGTGGGGGAATCATAGTCTCCATCATCATTTCCTCACATGGGACAATGCTCTAATAATGATGATCATCACACTTTTATTTACTTACAACTGGAAAAATTACAACTCGATACTTAGAACAAAATATGACTCTATGTGAATGCCTCCGGCGGTGTACTGGGATGTGCAATGACTCATGAGCGACATGTATGAAAAATTATGAATGGTGGCTTTGCCACAAATACGATGTCAACTACATGATCATGCAAAGCAAAATGACAATGATGAAGCGTGTCATAACAAACGGAACGGTGGTAAGTTGCATGGCAATATATCTCAGAATGGCTATGTAAATGCCATAATAGGCAGGTATGGTGGCCGTTTTGAGGAAGGTATATGGTGGGTTTATGGTACCGGCGAAAGTTGCGTGGTACTAGAGAGGCTAGCAATGGTGGAAGGGTGAGAGTGCGTATAATCCATGGACTCAACATTAGTCATAAAGAACTCACATACTTATTGCAAAAATCTATTAGTTATCGAAACAAAGTACTACGCGCATGCTCCTAGGGGGATAGATTGGTAGGAAAAGACCATCGCTTGTCCCCGACCGCCACTCATAAGGAAGACAATCAATAAATAAATCATGCTCTGACTTCATCACATTATGGTTCACCATGCGTGCATACTACGGGAATCACAAATTTTAACACAAGTATTTCTCAAATTCACAACCACTCAACTAGCATGACTCTAATATCACCATCTTCATATCTCAAAACAATCATCAAGTATCAAACTTCTCATAGTATTCAATGCACTTTTTATGATAGTTTTTATTATACCCATCTTGGATGCCTATCATATTAGGAATAATTTTATAGCCAAAGCAAATTACCATGCTGTTTTATAAGACTCTCAAAATAATATAAGTGAAGCATAAGAGATCAATAATTTCTATAAAATAAAACCACCACCGTGCTCTAAAAAGATATAAGTGAAGCACTAGAGCAAAACTATCTAGCTCAAAAGATATAAGTGAAGCACATAGAGTATTCTAATAAATTCCGATTCATGTGTGTCTCTCCCAAAAGGTGTGTACAGCAAGTATGATTGTGGTAAACTAAAAAGCAAAGACTCAAATCATACAAGACGCTCCAAGCAAAACACATATCATGTGGTGAATAAAAATATAGCCTCAAGTAAAGTTACCGATAGACGAAGACGAAAGAGGGGATGCCTTCCAGGGCATCCCCAAGCTTAGGCTTTTGGTTGTCCTTGAATTTTAACTTGTTGTGCCTTGGGCATCCCCAAGCTTAGGCTCTTGCCACTCCTTATTCCAAAATCCATCAAATCTTTACCCAAAACTTGAAAAATTCACAACACAAAACTCAACAGAAAATCTCATGAGCTCCGTTAGTATAAGAAAACAAACCACCACTTCAAGGTACTGTAATGAACTCATTATTTATTTATATTGGCATTAAACCTACTGTATTCCAACTTCTCTACGGTTCATACCCCCCGATACTAGCCATAGATTCATCAAAATAAGCAAACAACACACGAAAAAAATAGAAAAATCTGTAGTAATCTGTAGGTTTAGAATAGTTATGTAACCCCAAAAATTCTGAAATAAATTGGTGGACGTGAGGAATTTTTCTATTAATCGTCTGCAAAAAGAATCAACCTAATCACACTCTCCAGTAAAAAATTGCAGCAAATCTCATGAGCGCTAAAGTTTCTGTTTTTTACAGCAGGATCACATAAGCTTCCCCCAAGTCTTCCCAAAGGTTCTACTTGGCACAAACACTAATTAAAAGCATAAAACCACATCTAAACATAAGCTAGATGAATTATTTATTACTAAACATAACCAAAAAGCAAGAAACAAAAATAAAATAGGGTTGCCTCCCAACAAGCGCTATCGTTTAACGCCCCTAGCTAGGCATAGAAACAAGAATAGATCTAGGTATTGTCATCTTTGGTAGGTATTTCTTCAATGGAACACTTATATCCCTTAGGAGTTTCCTTCTTTTTATTAATTATCAAACTCCTAGGCAAGAAATCAAGAAATTCATTTGTAGCAAAAGGTTCCTTAATGATAGCGAAAAGGTTGGGATGAACACTAATTGCATTGAGATTCACATTTTCCTTACTAGAAGAATGACCTTTTTTATTTTTAGGCACATACATAAACTTGGCAACTCTAGTAGTAGGAGGATTTGGAGTATTTTTCACGGAAGAAAAGGCAGACCCTAAGTTGGTAATAATATCCTCAAGTTTATCAATTCTTGTGGAATCTTGGTCTATCTTTTCGTTAACTATGGGTTCTTTTTCTTTAAAAAAATTCAGAGTAACTCCTAACTTATATCCATATTGGGTAATCTGGTTGTGGATCTTTTTATCCAAATTCTCAATCAACTCTACTGTGGCAACTTTATTTTCAATAATTTCAAGCCTTTGCATCACATGTTCCAAAGTTAAAATAGTTCCATTAACCAAGAGAGGTGGTGAGCCAAACAAATCTATCATAGCATTATAAGAATCAAAAGTATGGCTACCCAAGAAATTCCCTCCGGTAATGGTATCAAGAATATATCTATTCCAAGGGGTGATGCCTACATAAAAATTGCGAAGAAGAACGGAAGTGGATTGCTTCCTAGTGGATCTATTCTGAGCATTGCAAATTCTATACCAAGCATCTTTTAAATTTTCTCCCTCCCTTTGTTTAAAATTAATAACTTCATGATCGGGAGTACTAACAATGATAGAAGGACTAGCCATGATAGCAAAACCAATGATATAACACACGGACACACAAGAAGCAAGCAATAAGAGGCGAATGGAAAAGAGGCGAGCGAAAAAGAGGGCGAATAAAACGACAAGGGTGAAGTGGGGAGAGGAAAACGAGAGGCAAATGGCAAATAATGTAATGCGAGGGATAAGAGTTTGTGATGGGTACTTGGTATGTCTTGACTTGATGCAACCTCCTCGACAACGGCGCCAGAAATCCTTCTTGCTACCTCTTGAGCATGCGTTGGTTTTCCCTTGAAGAGGAAAGGGTGATGCATCACAGTAGCGTAAGTATTTCCCTCAGTTTTTGAGAACCAAGGTATCAATCCAGTAGGAGATAACACACAAGTCACCTAGTACCTGCACAAACAAACAAAAACCTCGCAACCAACGTGATAAAGGGGTTGTCAATCCCTTCATGGTCACTTACGAGAGTGAGATCTGATAGAGATAATAAGATAAATATTTTTGGTATTTTTGTTGTATAGATTGCAAAATAAATGATAATAGAAATAGCAAGTTGATAGGAAAATAATATGATGGAAGATAGACCCGGGGGCCATAGGTTTCACTACTCTCAAGATAGCAAATTCTACGGTGGGTGAACAAATTACTGTCGAGCAATTGATAGAAAAGCGCATAGTTATGAGAATATGTAGGCATGATCATGTATATAGGCATCACGTCCGCGACAAGTAGACCGAAACGATTTTGCATCTACTACTATTACTCCACACATCGACCGTTATCCAGCATGCATCTAGAGTATTAAGTTCATAAGAACAGAGTAACACATTAGGCAAGATGACATGATGTAGAGGGATAACCTCAAGCAATATGATATAAACCCCATCTTTTTATCCTCGATGGTAACAATACAATACGTGCCTTGCTGCCCGTGCTGTCATTGGGAAAGGACACCGCAAGATTGAACCCAAAGCTAAGCACTTCTCCCGTTGCAAGAACGATCAATCTAGTAGGACAAACCAAATTGATAATTCAAAGAGACTTGCAAAGATATTTAAATCATGCATAAAAGATTTCAGAGAAGAACCAAATATTGTTCATAGATAATCTTGATCATAACCCACAATTCATCGGATCTCGACAAACACACCGCAAAAAGAATTACATCGAATAGATCTCTAGGAGAATCGAGGAGAACTTTGTATTGAGATCCAAAGAGAGAGAAGAAGTCATCTAACTAATAACTATGGACCCGAAGGTCTGTGGTAAACTACTCACACATCATCGGAGAGGCTATGGTGTTGATGTAGAAGCCCTCCACAATCGATTCCCCCTCCGACAGAGCACCGGAAAAGGCCCCAAGATGGGATCTCACGGGTACAGAAGGTTGCGGCGGTGGAAATAGGGTTTCGTGGTGCTCCTGGATGTTTTCGGGGTATATGGGTATATATAGGAGGAAGAAGTACGTCGGTGGAGCTGCGAGGGGCCCACGAGGGTGGGGGGCGCGCCTCCCTGCCTTGTGGCCTCCTCGTTTATTTCTTGACATAAACTCCAAGTCTCATGGATCATGTTTGTTGCAAAAATAACTCTCCCGAAGGTTTCATTCTGTTTGGATTCCGTTTGATATTCCTTTTCTGCGAAACACTAAAATAGGCAAAAAAACATCAATTTGCCCTGGGCCTTTGGTTAGTAGGTTAGTCCCAAAAATAATATAAAAAGGTAAATTAAAGCCCATTAAACATCCAAAATAGATAATATAATAGCATGGAACAATCAAAAATTATAGATACATTGGAGACGTATCAGATGGAGTTATGGAAGTACCCCTCCGCTCTGTTTCCGTCCGGTCAAAGGGGTTTGACCGTTATTGAGACGTCCCGAGGACATTTTTACCCCTGTGTTCATATACCAGTGACATGTGGGGCCTACCCTTAGGGAAAAAACTCTCCCTCACTTACACGTGGAGCCCAATTAAAAATAACTCTCTCACACACAATCTCTCTCACTGACAAGTGGGTCCATTGGGATTAAACTTAACCCTATGCTGACTCTATTAGCTAGCTAATTAAACAAGGGGGTTCCACATGTCATAGAGTAAGGATTAAGTTAAGTGAGTAATTAACCTAAACTAAACATGCCACATCATCTCGCCGGCGGGAACCAAAACCGACGGCGAAGGAGCACCGTTTGATCGCTATAGGGCACCAAATTGTGCGTGGATGGATTCTACAGTGAGCTGGCATCGATTCGCCTTGATTGGGATAGACGAGAAGTGCGGGGATGGCCTGATCTCATTGGAAGCAACCTCCCAGCGGCGAACGGAGCTACGGGTGCGATTGTATCGATGCTACAGCACGTCCCAGGATGAGCTGGTGGGCTTAGAGGCTTCCTGGGGAAGCATTGAGCAAAGTGGGGTGCTCAGGCACGGGCTTTAGTGGCTACAGCCGCGGTCGCGACAAGGCCGGTGGTGTGGAGCTCTTGGCTCCGATGGAATCGACGACTACGTGATGCAATCGACCACGGGAGCAAGGGGGAATGGCAGCGAAGCTCACATCGGTTCGGGAGAGTAGCCCAGGAGGCTCGGGGATGGCCTGGTTGCAGTGAATCGATGACGAGAAGCTATGGGCACTGAGGTTGAAGACAACGATGGTGGCAGCGTTGTAGCGCGTCCGGGCTCGTGTGCTTCGGTGTCGAGAAGAACGGCGTCGAGGCGCTTCATTTGGACACGATGGTGAGGCAAATGATGGTCAGTGGTCGCGAGAACGGTGGACGGCGGCGACGGCTACGCTGGGTTGCGAGAGAGGGACAGGGTAGAGGAGGGGATAGGCATGGGACGGAGGGAGAGTGAGGTCAGGGGGGTTCATGGCGCCCTTAGGCGCGTCGAGGAGGAGGCAGCCCAGGCAGGGAGTGTCCTACGCATGGCCGCGCGTGATACGTCTCCAACGTATCTATAATTTTTGATTGTTCCATGCTATTATATTATCCATCTAGGATGTTTATATGCATTTATATGGTATTTTATATGATTTTTGGGACTAACCTATTAACCTAGACCCCAGTGCCAGTTTCTGTTTTTTCCTTGTTTTTGAGTATCGCAGAAAAGGAAAATCAAACGGAGTCCAATTGACCTAAAATTTCACAGAGATCATTTTTGGACCAGAAGAAGCCCACGGAGTACCGGAGATGGGCCAGAAGAGTCCCCAGGCCACCACGAGGGTGGGGGGTGCGCCGCCTACCTCGTGGCCGCCTCGGAGACCCCCCTGACTTGTCCCCGACGCCAACACCTCTTATATATACAAAAACCTCCAGAAAATAACCTAGATCGGGAGTTCCGCCGCCGCAAGCCTCTGTAGCCACCGAAAACCAGTCTAGACCCGTTCCAGCACCCTGCCGGAGGGGGGGGGGAATCCCTCTCCAGTGGCCATCTTCATCATCCCGGCGCTCTCCATGACGAGGAGGGAGTAGTTCACCCTCGGGGCTGAGGGTATGTACCAGTAGCTATGTGTTTGATCTCTCTCTCTCTCTCGTGTTCTTGATTTGGCACGATCTTGATGTATCGCGAGCTTTCTTATTATAGTTGGATCTTATGATGTTTCCCCCCTCTACTCTCTTGTGATGAATTGAGTTTTCCCTTTGAAGCTATCTTATCGGATTGAGTCTTTAAGGATTTGAGAACAATTGATGTATGTCTTGCATGTGCTTATCTGTGGTGACAATGGGATATCACGTGATCCACTTGATGTATGTTTTGGTGATCAACTTGCGAGTTCCGTGGCCTCGTGAACTTATGCATAGGGGTTGGCACACGTTTTCGTCTTGACTCTCCGGTAGAAACTTTGGGGTACTCTTTGAAGTTCTTTGTGTTGGTTGAATAGATGAATCTGATATTGTGTGATGCATATCGTATAATCATACCCACGGATACTTGAGGTGACATTGGAGTATCTAGGTGACATTAGGGTTTTGGTTGATTTGTGTCTTAAGGTGTTATTCTAGTACGAACTCTAGGATAGACTGAACAGAAAGAATAGCTTCGTGTTATGCTACCTCTCGAGCATGCGTTGGTTTTCCCTTGAAGAGGAAAGGGTGATGCAGCAAAGCAGCGTAAGTATTTCCCTCAGTTTTTGAGAACCAAGGTATCAATCCAATAGGAGACCACGCGCGAGTCACCTCGCACCTACACAAACAAATAAGAACCTCGCAACCAACGCGATAAAGGGGTTGTCAATCCCTTCACGGCCACTTGCAAGAGTGAGATCTGATGGAGATAATAATAAGATAAATATTTTTGGTATTTTTATGATACAGATTGAAAGTAAAGATTGCAAAATAAACGGTGCCAGAAATAGCTAGTTGACGGAAGATTAATATGATGGAAGATAGACCCGGGGGCCATAGGTTTCACTAGTGGCTTCTCTCAAGATAGCATAAGTATTACGGTGGGTGAACAAATTACTGTCGAGCAATTGATAGAATTGAGCATAGTTATGAGAATATCTAGGTATGATCATGTATATAGGCATCACATCCGTGACAAGTAGACCAACTCATGCTTGCATCTACTACTATTACTCCACACATCGACCGCTATCCAGCATGCATCTAGAGTATTAAGTTCATAAGAACGGAGTAACGCTTTAAGCAAGATGACATGATGTAGAGGGATAAAATCATGCAATATGATATAAACCCCATCTTTTTATCCTCAATGGCAACAATACAATACGTGTCATTTCCCCTACTGTCACTGGGATCGAGCACCGCAAGATTGAACCCAAAGCCAAGCACTTCTCCCATTGCAAGAAAGATCAATCTAGTAGGCCAAACCAAACGGATAATTCAAAGAGACTTGCAAAGATAACCAATCATACATAAAAGAATTTAGAGAAGATTCAAATATTGTTCATAGATAATCTTGATCATAAACCCACAATTCATCGGATCTCGACAAGCACACCGCAAAAGAAGATTATATCGAATAGATCTCCAAGAGAATCGAGGAGAACTTTGTATTGAGATCCAAAGAGAGAGAAGAAGCCATCTATCTAATAACTATGGACCCGAAGGTCTGCGGTAAACTACTCACACATCATCGGAGAGGCTATGGTGTTGATGTAGAAGCCCTCCGTGATCAATGCCCCCTCCGGCGGAGCGCCGGAAAAGGCCCCAAGATGGGATATCACACGTACAGAAGGTTGTGGCGCTGGAATTAGGTTTTCGTGGTGCTCCTCGATGTTTTCAGGGTACGTAGGTATATATAGGAGGAAGAAGTAGGTCGGTGGAGCCACGAGGGGCCCATGAGGGTGGAAGGCGCGCTCAGGGGGGTAGGCGCGCCCCCTGCCTCGTGGCCTCCGCGTTGATTGCTTGACGCCCACTCCAAGCCTCTAGATCACGTTTGTTCCAAAAATCACGCTCCCGAAGGTTTCATTCCGTTTGGACTCTGTTTGATATTCTTTTCTATGAAACACTGAAATAGAAAAAAAAACAGCAATTTGGGCTGGGCCTCCGGTTAATAGGTTAGTCCCAAAAATAATATAGAAGTGTATAAATAAGCCCATTAAACATCCAAAACAGAATATATAATAGCATGGAGCAATCAAAAATTATAGATACGTTGGAGACGTATCAACCATCCCCAAGCTTAATTCCTGCTCGTCCTCGAGTAGGTAAATGATAAAAACAGAATTTTTGATGTGGAATGCTTCCTAACATGTTTCTCAATGTAATTTTCCTTATTGTGGCATGAATGTTCAGATCCGAAAGATTCAAGATAAAAGTTTTAATATTGACATAAAAATAATAATACTTCAAGCATACTAACTAAGCAATCATGTCTTCTCAAAATAACATGGCCAAAGAAAGTTCATCCCTACAAAATCATATATTTTGGTCATGCTCCATTTTCGTCACACAAGAATGCTCTCATCATGCACAACCCCGATGACAAGCCAAGAAATTGTTTCATACTTTAGTAATCTCAAACTTTTTTCAACTTTCACGCAATACATGAGCGTGAGCCATGGATATAGCACTATGGGTGGAACAGAATATAATGAAGGGGTTATGTGGAGAAGACAAAAAGGAGAAAGTTTCACATTGACGTGGCTAATCAATGGGCTAGGGAGATGCCCATCAATATATGTCAATGCAAGGAGTAGGGATTGCCATGCAACGGATGCACTAGAGCTATAAATGTATGAAAGCTCAACAAAAGAAACTAAGTGGGTGTGCATCCAACTTGCTTGCTCACGAAGACCTAGGGCACTTGAGGAGGCCCATTGTTGGAATATACAAGCCAAGTTCTATAATGAAAAATTCCCACTAGTATATGAAAATGACAAAACAAGAGACTCTCTATCATAAAGATCATGGTGCTACTTTGAAGCACAAGTGTGGAAAAAAGGATAGTAGCATTGCCCCTTTTTTGGGCCTTCTTTTTTTGGCCTTTCTCTTTTTTTTGGGACAATGCTCTATTAATGATGATCATCACACATCTATTTATTTACAACTCAATGATTACAACTCGATACTAGAACAAGATATGACTCTATATGAATGCCTCCGGTGGTGTACCGGGATGTGCAATGACTCATGAGTGACATGTATGAAAGAATTATGAACGGTGGCTTTGCCACAAATACAATGTCAACTACATGATCATGCAAGGCAATATGACAATGATGATGCGTGTCATAATAAATGGAACGGTGGAAAGTTGCATGGCAATATATCTCGGAATGGCTATGGAAATGCCATAATAGGTAGGTATGGTGGCTGTTTTGAGGAAGATATAAGGAGGTTTATGTGTGATAGAGTGTGTCGTATCACGGGGTTTGGATGCACTGCGAAGTTTGCACCGACTCTCAAGGTGAGAAAGGGCAATGCACGGTACCGAAGAGGCTAGCAATGATGGAAGGGTGAGAGTGCGTATAATCCATGGACTCAACATTAGTCATAAAGAACTCACACACTTATTGCAAAAATCTTCAAGTCATCAAAAACTAAGTATTACACGCATGCTCCTAGGGGGATAGATTGGTAGGAAAAGACCATCGCTCGTTCCCGACCGCCACTCATAAGGAAGACAATCAAATAACACCTCATGATTCAAATTTGTTACACAATGTTTACCATGCATGCATGCTACGGGACTTGCAAACATCAACACAAGTATTTCTCAAATTCACAACTACTCAACTAGCACAAGTTTAATATTACTATCTCCATATCTCAAAACAATCATCAAGTATCAAACTTCTCTTAGTATTCAATGCACTTATATGAAAGTTTTTTTATAATATCAAAATCAAATTACCATTATGTTCTAAAGGACTCTCAAAATAATATAAGTGAATCATGAGAGATCAATTATTTCTATAAAATTAAACCACCACCGTGCTCTAAAAGATATAAGTGAAGCACTAGAGCAAAAACTATATAGCTCAAAAGATATAAGTGAAGCACATAGAGTATTCTAATAAATTCCGATTCATGTGTGTCTCTCTCAAAAGGTGTGTACAGTGAGGATGATTGTGGTAAACTAAAAAGCAAAGACTCAAATCATACAAGACGCTCCAAGCAAAACACATATCATGTGGTGAATAAAAATATAGCTCCAAGTAAAGTTACCGATAGACGAAGACAAAAGAGGGGATGCCTTCCGGGGCATCCCCAAACTTAGGCTTTTTGGTGTCCTTGGATTTTACCTTGGGGTGCCTTGGGAATCCCCAAGCATAGGCTCTTGGCACTCCTTGTTCCATAATCCATCAAATCCTTACCCAAAACTTGAAAACTTCACAACACAAAACTTAACAGAAAATCTCGTGAGCTTCGTTAGCGAAAGAAAACAAAACACCACTTCAAGGTACTGTAATGAACTCATTATTTATTTATATTTGTGTTAAAACTACTGTATTACAACTTCTCTACGATTTATAAACTCCATTACTAGCCATAGATTCATCAAAATAAGCAAACAACACACGAAAAACAGAATCTGTCAAAAACAGAACAGTCTGTAGTAATCTGTAGCTAGCGCAAGATCTGGAATCCCAAAAATTTTAAAATAAATTTCTGGACGTGAGTAATTTATCTATTAATCATCTTCAAAAATAATTAACTAAATAGCACTTTCCAAATAAAAATTACAGCAGTTCTCGTGAGCGCTAAAGTTTCTGTTTTTTTACAGCAAGTTCAACAAGACTTTCCCCAAGTCTTCCCAACGGTTCTACTTGGCACAAACACTAATTAAACACAAAAAACACAACCAAAACATAGGCTAGATAAATTATTTATTGAATAACAGCAAGGAAAAATATTGGGTTGTCTCCCAACAAGCGCTTTTCTTTAAAGCCTTATAGCTAGGCATAAGATTTCGACGATGCTCACATGAAAGACAAGAATTGAAGCACAAAGAGAGCATCATAAAACACGTGACAAACACATCTAGGTCTAACATAATTCCTATGCATAGGCATCTTATAGGTAAACATATTATCAAGGCAAGCAAAAACTAGAATATGCAAGGAAGCGGAAAGAAACAATAGCAATCTCAACATAATGAGAGGTAATTTAGTAACATGAAAATTTCTACCACCATATTTTCCTCTCTCATAATAATTACATGTGGGATCATAAGAAAATTCAAAAAAATAGCTATCACATAAAATATTTTCAACACGATCCACATGCATGCAAAGTTGACACTCTTCCAAAATAGTGGGATTAACATTAACTGAAGTCATGACCTCTCCAAACCCACTTTTATCAAAAACTTCATAAGATTGAACATTATCCAAATATGTGGGATCTAAAGTTGACACTCTTCCAAACCCACTTTCAGTATTATTGCAAACACTATTATCAATCTCATATTCATCATGGGGAGTAAATAAATTTTCAAGATCAAAAGAAGAATCACCCCAATCATGATCATTGCAACAAGTAGAGGACATAGCAAAACTAGCATCCCCAAGCTTAGGGTTTTGCATATTATAAGCACAATTGACACTAATAGAATTTATACTATCATCATTGCAATCATGCTTTATATTCAAAGATCCATCATGAATCACTCCATAAAGTACTTCATCACAATTTTCAGTTTCACGAATTTCAAGCAAAACTTCATAAAGATAATCTAGTGCACAAAACTCACTAGCAATTGGTTCATCATAATTGGATCTCTTAAAAAGATTAGCAAGCGGATGAGGATCCATAGATCTTAGATTCTCTGTTTAGTAATAAATAAACAACTATTCCAAACAAACGAGCAAACGAGCCAAGACATCAAAGCAAATGGAAAGACGAACAGAAGAAGGGCGAATAAAACGGCAAGGGTGAAGTGGGGGACAGGAAAACAAGAGGCAAATGGCAAATAATGTAATGCGAGGGATAAGAGTTTGTGATGGGTACTTGGTATGTCTTCACTTGTGCGTAGACTCCCCGGCAACGGCGCCAGAAATCCTTCTTGCTACCTCTTGAGAATGCGTTGGTTTTCCCTTGAAGAGGAACGGGTGATGCAACAAAGCAGCGTAAGTATTTCCTCAGTTTTTGAGAACCAAGGTATCAATCCAGTAGGAGACCACGCGCGAGTCACCTCGTACCTACACAAACAAATAAGAACCTCACAACCAACGCGATAAAGGGGTTGTCAATCCCTTCACGGCCACTTGCAAGAGTGGGATCTGATAGAGATAATAATAATAAGAAAAATATTTTTGGTATTTTTATGATATAGATTGAAAGTAAAGATTGCAAAATTAACGGTGCCAGAAATAGCTAGTTGACGGAAGATTAATATGATGGAAGATAGACCCGGGGGCCATAGGTTTCACTAGTGGCTTCTCTCAAGATAGCATAATTATTACGGTGGGTGAACAAATTACTGTCGAGCAATTGATATAATTGAGCATAGTTATGAGAATATCTAGGTATGATCATGTATACAGGCATCACATCCGTGACAAGTAGACCGACTCCTGCCTGCATCTACTACTATTACTCCACACATCGACCGATATCCAGCATGCATCTAGAGTATTAAGTTCATAAGAATGGAGTAACGCTTTAAGCAAGATGACATGATGTAGAGGGATAAACTCATGCAATATGATATAAACCCCATCTTTTTATCCTCGATGGCAACAATACAATACGTGTCGTTTCCCCTACTGTCACTGGGATCGAGCACCGCAAGAATGAACCCAAAGCTAACCACTTCTCCCATTACAAGAAAGATCAATCTAGAAGGCCAAACCAAACGGATAATTCGAAGAGACTTGCAAAGATAACCAATCATACATAAAAGAATTCAGAGAAGATTCAAATATTGTTCATAAATAATCTTGATCATAAACCCACAATTCATCGGATCTCGAAAAACACACCAAAAAGAAGATTATATCGAATAGATCTCCAAGAGAATCGAGGAGAACTTTGTATTGAGATCCAAAGAGAGAGAAGAACCCATCTAGCTAATAACTATGGACCCGAAGGTATGAGGTAAACTACTCACACACCATCGGAGAGGCTATGGTGTTGATGTAGAAGTCCTCCGTGATCAATGCCCCCTCCGGCGGAGCACCGGAAAAGGCCCCAAGATGGGATCTCACGGGTACAGAAGGTTGCGGCAGTGGAATTAGGTTTTCGTGGTGCTCCTCGATGTTTTCAGGGGACATAGGTATATATAGGAGGAAGAAGTAGGTCGGTGGAGCCACGAGGGGCCCACGAGGGTGGAGGGCGCGCCCAGGGGGTAGGCGCCCCCCTGCCTCGTGGCCTCCTCGTTGATTGCTTGACGTCCACTCCAAGTCCTCTGGATCACGTTTGTTCCAAAAATCACGCTCCCGAAGGTTTCATTCCGTTTGGACTCCGTTTGATATTCTTTTTTTGTGGAACACTGAAATAGGCAAAAAACAACAATTTGGGCTGGGCCTCCGGTTAATAGGTTAGTCCCAAAAATAATATAAAAGTGTATAAATAAGCTCATTAAACATCCAAAATAGAATATATAATATCATGGAGCAATCAAAAATTATAGATACGTTGGAGACGTATCATGTTATTTTACTACAGACTCTTGAATAGATTGATCAGAAAGGATAACTTTGAGGTGGTTTCGTACTCTACAATAATCTCTCCGTTTTCTCCACTATTAGTGACTTTGGAGTGACTCTTTGTTGCATGTTGAGGGATAGTTATATGATCCAATTATGTTATTATTGTTGAGAGAACTTGCACTAGTGAAAGTATGAACCCTAGGCCTTGTTTGAACGCATTGCAATACCGTTTTCGCTCTCTTTTATCATTAGTTACCTTGCTGTTTTTATATTGTCAGATTACAAAAACCTATATCTACCATCCATATTGCACTTGTATCACCATTTCTTCGCCGAACTAGTGCACCTATACAATTTACCATTGTATTGGGTGTGTTGGGGACACAAGAGACTCTCTGTTATTTGGTTGCAGGGTTGTTTGAGAGAGACCATCTTCATCCTACGCCTCCCACGGATTGATAAACCTTAGGTCATCCACTTGAGGGAAATTTTCTACTATCCTACAAACCTCTGCACTTGGAGGCCCAACAACGTCTACAAGAAGAAGGTTGTGTAGTAGACATCAAGCTCTTTTCTGGCGCCGTTGCTGGGGAGGTTAGCGCTTGAAGGTATATCTTTAGATCTTGCAATCGAATATTTTAGTTTCTTGTTTTATCACTAGTTTAGTCTATAAAAGAAAACTACAAAAAATGGAATTAAGGTTACCTCATATGCTTCATCTTTTTAATATCTTTCATGAAAATAAGGATTCCGATAATTGTGCCAAAGTGTTAGAAGAAGAATGCATTAGAATGTTTGGCACTAAATCTTTGTATGATGAGCATGATTGCAATGGTGTTAGTATGAACTCTTTGAATATCCATGATACTAATAATGATTGCACTAGTCATGATGAAAATGTCTCTTATAAGCATGTCAATTTTTGTGGAGTGCATAGAGTTTGCAAGTACACACCACATAGGGAAGATAGATTTTGCAAGAGGCATAAGTATTTAGAAACTAAATGGTTCCAAGAAAGGCTAGGTGTTTGTGCTAAAAATTTAAATTTTCTTAGCCATCCTTGTGAACTTTGCAATGAACGCGGTCATTTAAATATCCAATACAAATTGTTTCATGATCGAATCGTGTCCAAAAATTGTGATGACTGATTTCCCTTGTGCATCATAATGAACTTAGTTTGCTTCTAGGTTATGAAGAAATGAAATGTATAATTAAGGATATTCCAGAATTTTCCCTCGATAATGTTCTTGATTTTGATCTAGAGGAAATTTATATGTATTGTGCGGTGAATTGAATTGAAAATCCTTATATTGCCAATTACATAAAAACAAGAAAACAAATAGAAGATGAAGAGAATACTAATGAAAGGGAAGAGACTTCCCAATATCCTCCTATTATTTCTTATGATGAATCAGGTAACGAGGAGGAGCCTTCTATTCAACCAATCTCATTAATAAGGAGCTCCAAAAAGAGGGTTAAACCCACACATGATGTGGAGAAGAAAAAGAAAAGATGGAGAAGCAAAGGTAAAAAGGCACCCCTCTCAAATGATGTTGCTCCTACTACTCATTGTGATGATATTAGTTGCTATAATATTGGTGCTATCCGTACTATTAATGATGAGAGTGATTATGCTTATGATATGAAAAGGCCCAAGCTTGGGGATGCTATGTTTGATGAAAATGACATGTTTGAAAATTTATTTGCTGCAATTAATGTTTGTCCCAAGCTTGGGGATGATATTTTTTATGAAGATGATATTTTTAACCACCCAAGTTTTGATATGCAAATTTATTATGATGATAGCATGCCTCCTATTTATGATGATTATATTGATGAAAGTGGGTTTGGAAGAGTGTCAACTTTAGGAAGTAATGATTCCACTATTTTGGAGGGTGTTGAATCTTATTGTGAAAATTATGAAAGTGGATTTGGAGAGGTCATGACTTTATTTAGTAATGATTCCACTATCTTGGAAGAGGTTTCAATCGATTATGATGAGAACAAAGTTGCTACTTATGATAATTATTGTGATGATACTTATGCAATAAAAAGTAGTGATGATTATAAAACTTGTCATGATTATGATTACCCTTTTTCTGTTTTTTATTCTTTCAATGTGGAAACAATTTATAGTATTCGAGTTTCTTATGATACTCTCACTATTCTGAATGAGAAGAATTTTGCTTATGTGGAGAGTAGTAAATTTTTTATGCTTGTAGATCATGAAAAGAATGCTTTTTGTGATGGTTACATTGTTGAATTCATTCATGATTCTACTGAAATTTTTTATGAGGGAGGAACATATGCTTGTAGGAATTGCAATAATATCAAGTTTCCTCTCTATGTGCTTAAAGTTCTGAAGTTATGCTTGTTTTGCCTTCCTATGCTAGTTGATTATTGTTTCCATAAGTTGTTTGTTCACAAAATCCCTATGCATAGGAAGTGGGTTAGACTTAAATGTGCTAGTCATATTCTTCATTATGCTCTCTTTATGTTTCGATTCTTATCTTTTATGTGAGCACCATTGAAATCATCATGCCTAGCTAGGGGCGTTAAACGTTAGCGCTTGTTGGGAGCCAACCCAATTTTTATTTTTGTTCCTTGCTTTTTGTTCCTATTTAGTAATAAATAATTCATCTAGCCTATTTTTAGATGTGGTTTTATGTTTTAATTAGTGTTTTTGCCAAGTAGAACCTTTGGGAAGACTTGGGTGAAGTCTTTGTGATCTTGCTGTAAAAAACAGAAACTTTAGCACTCACGAGATTAGCTACCATTGTTTACTAGAGAGTGCTATTAAGTTGATTCTTTTTGAAGATAATTAATAGACAAATTACTCACATCCACCAATTTATTTAAAAAAAATTAAGTTCCATAAGTATATGTTTGATACAGATTACTACAGACTGTTCTGTTTTTGACAGGTTCTATTTTCTATGTGTTGTTTGCTTATTTTGATGAATCTATGAGTAGTATAGGAGGGTATGAACCATAGAGAAGTTGGAATACAGTAGATATTACACCAATATGAATTTATAATGAGTTCACAACAGTGCCTAAGTGGTGATTTATTTTCTTATACTAACGGAGCTTACAAGTTTTCGGTTAAGTTTTGTGTTGTGAAGTTTTCAAGTTTTGGGTAAAGATTCGATGGACCATGGAATAAGGAGTGGCAAGAGCCTAATATTGGGTATGCCCAAGGCACCCCAAGGTAATATTCAAGGACAACCAAGAGCTTAATCTTGGGGATGCCCTGGAAGGCATCCCCTCTTTCGTCTTCGTTCATCGGTAACTTTACTTGAGGCTATATTTTTATTCACCACATGATATGTGTTTTGCTTGGAGTGTCATTTTATTTTCTTTTGTTTTGCTTGATGTTTGAATAAAATACCAAGATCTGAAATTCTTAAATGTTAGAGTGTCTTCACATAGTTGCATAATTATTCGACTACTCATTGAGCTTCACTTATATTTTTTGGAGTAGTTTGTCGTTTGCTCTAGTGCCTCACTTATATCTTCTTAGAGCATGGCGGTGGTTTTATTTTATAGAAATAGATGAACTCTCATGCTTCACTTATATTATTTTGAGAGTCTTTTAGAACAGCATGGTAATTTGTTTGGGTTATAAAATTAGTCCTAATATGATAGGCATCCAAGATGGGTACAATAAAATGTTTCATATAAGTGCATTGAATACTATGAGAAGTTTGATACTTGATCATTGTTTTGAGATATGAAGATGGTAATAATAGAGTCGTGCTAGTTGAGTAATTGTGAATTTCATAAATACTTGTGTTGAGGTTTGCAAGCCCTGTAGCATGCACGTATGGTAACCGTTGTGTGACAAATTTGAAGCATGAGGTGTTCTTTGATTGCCTTTCTTAGGAGTGGCGATTGGGGACGAGCGATGGTCTTTTCCTACCAATCTATCTCCCTAGGAGCATGCGCGTAATGCTCGGTTTTTGATGACTTGTAGATTTTTGCAATAAGTATCTGAGTTCTTTATGACTAATGTTGAGTCCATGGATTATACGCACTCTCAACCTTCCATCATTGCTAGCCTCTTCGGTACTGTGCATTGCCGTTTCTCACCTCGAGAGTTGGTGCAAACTTCGCCGGTGCATCCAAACCCCATGATATGATACGCTCTGTCACACATAAACCTCCTTATATCTTCCTCAAAACAACCACCATACCTACCTATTATGGTATTTCCATAGCCATTCCGAGATATATTGCCATGCAACTTTCCACCGGTCCGTTCATCATGACACACATCATCATTGTCATATTGCCTTGCATGATCATGTAGTTGACATCGTATTTGTGGCAAAGCCACCATGCATAATTTATCATACATGTCACTCTTGATTCATTGCCCATCCCGGTACACCGCCAGAGGCATTCATATAGAGTCATACTTTGTTCTAGTATCGAGTTGTACTTTTTGAGTTGTAAATAAATAGAAGTGTGATGATCATCATTAATAGAGCATTGTCCCCAAAAAAAGAAAAAAAGAAAGGCCAAAAAAATAGAAAAAAATAAAGGCCAAATAATAATAATAAAAAGGAAATAAAAGGGACAATGCTACTATCCTTTTACCACACTTGTGCTTCAAAGTAGCACCATGAACTTAATGATAGAGAGTCTCTTATGTTGTCACTTTCATATACTAAGTGGGAATTTTTCATTATAGAACTTGGCTTGTATATTCCAACGATGGGCTTCCTCAAATGCCCTAGGTCTTCGTGAGCAAGCAAGTTGGATGCACACCCACTTAGTTTATTTTTGATGAGCTTTCATACATTTATAACTCTAGTGCACCCGTTGCATGGCAATCCCTACTCCTCGCATTGACATCAATTGATGGGCATCTCCATCGCCCGTTGATTAGCCGCGTCAATGTGAGACTTTCTCCTTTTTTGTCTTCTCCACACAACCCCCATCATTATATTCTATTCCACCCATAGTGCTATATCCATGGCTCACGCTCATGTATTGCGTGAAAGTTGAAAAAGTTTGGGATTACTAAAGTATGAAACAATTGCTTGGCTTGTCATCGGAGTTGTGCATGATGAGAGCATTTTTGTGTGGCAAAAATGAAGCATAGCCAAACTATATGATTTTGTAGGGATAAGCTTTCTTTGGCCATGTTATTTTGAGAATACATAATTGCTTAGTTAGTATGCTTGAAGTATTACTATTTTTATGTCAATATTAAACTTTTATCTTGAATCTTTCAGATCTAAACATTCATACCACAGTAAATAGGATTACATGGATAAATATGTTAGGTAGCATTCCACATCAAAAATTCCGTTTTTATCATTTACCTACTCGAGGACGAGCAGGAATTAAGCTTGGGGATGCTTGATACGTGATACATCCATTTTGCATCATGCTTTTATATTGATATTATTGCATTATGGGCTGTTATTACACATTATGTCACAATACTTATGCCTATTCTCTTATTTTACAAGGTTTACATGAAGAGGGAGAATACCGGCAGCTGAGATTCTAGGCTGGAAAAGGAGCAAATATTAGAGACCTATTCTACACAGCTCCAAAAGTCCTGAAACTTCATGGAAGACGTTTTCAGAATATATAAAAAATACTCAGCGAAAGAGATTCACTAGGGGGCCACACCCTACCCACGAGGGTGGGGGGTAGGGCTGGACCAAAAGCTCGTAGCTCGTGAGCTTAATGAGCGCTCGATAGTTCGGCTCGTTAAGCTCGTAGCTCGCTTCTTAATGAACAGAGCCAATCATTGATTTTAGCTCGTTAAGCATAACGAGCGAGCTAACGAGTTTCACAAGTAGCTCGTTAAGCTTGTTAGTAACAACACAACATATATTTTATCTTATGTGACAAAATTTTTGTAGCACCTTAGCCCATTTATTTAATCTAATCGACATATGAGGCAACAAACTACTTCATTTCCTTTTGTAGTGACCATATATCATCTTGAAAACCATACCTACACATTCATCATGTATATCATAACATATTATAATCTGTTAACGAGCGCTCACGAGCGCTGTGATGCCCGGATAATTAAACTACAGTGAATCTCTGCTAATGATGCGACGTCACTGCGATTACTATTATTAGTCTCACGAAGGTTCAAAAACAGTTCAAAATTTTAAATAACAAGTCAAATTATTATTTCTGGAAACGGTAAAAAAAAATGTTCGGTAGGTTGCAAATATTCACTAACAATTTGTCATGAAAGAATTAACATTTTGCAAAATATAAAATTGCCTCTCGATATTAAAACAATGGACCAACAACACCTTTTATCCCATTTAAATATGAACTCAAGCTTAATAAATTATTTCGAACCCAAACTTTTGTGGCAGAGTAAAATAATGCATAGTAATTATATGACAAGGTTTTACATTTTACAGAAGTAATTGATGTAAAAAGAAAGTACAAAATAGTAGCTAAGTAAATAAATAAATAAATAAATATGAAAAGGAACAAATCCTAGTGTCCAACTGGGCCCTAGTCCATAGGAGTCGGCCAACCCAGCTAACGACGCCCTCCTCATCTCTCCTCCACCTGTCGAACACGACCGAGCGCTGGAAGCCATCCCAGCCATGCCAGCTCGTCGCCCGCGTCACTACAGATGCGGCGGGGTGGATAAGAACGCCAGCATCGACGCATTGGATACTTCCGAGATCTTCTTCCCCTCCCCCACGAGTTGTTGCATCTTCTCCCGCCATGGACGCTTCTGCAGTCGTCGCCGCCATGCCGCACGTGTAGCCATAGAGCACCCAGCAACAAGCCACCGTGTCCGCCGGCTCCGTCGTTGACTGCTTCGTCATCCACATCAACCTATTGGAGCTGGGAGCCCCTGCATCAAGCCCTATGATGTCGTCTTCTTCCTCGGCCCCAACGAACTTCGTCATCGATTCCGGCTACTTCGAGCCCTCCCCGAGCCCACCTTGCTCATCTACAGGCTCACTGTGAGGCCTTCTTCCTTTCCCCTTTGCTTCCCCTCGGATTCATGCCGAATCACTGCGTCCGCGAGCACCGAACTCCGCCGTCCGCCGTGGCCGACGGGGGTCGAGTACCCCGCGCTCCTCTGCCCGAACCAGTGTTCGCAGTGTGCTCCTGGCACTGCCAGGAGGCCGACGAGCCCACCCGCTCGCCTTGCAGTGCCCTCTAGCCCCGGGTCCACCCTTGCCGCCACTCTGATCGTCGCGTCGCTCATCCCCTGCACGTCGCCGCACACACCCGTGCACACCGGCCCCTGCCTCTGCTCGCGCCCGCGGTCGCCGGGACCACGCCGCGCCGCCCGCCCACTATGGCCTTCTGCTGCCGCTGCTGCTTTCTCTGCCGCCCGGCTGACCTACTGCTGCTCGTCCGCACGCAGCGCCTCCCCCTGCCGCTGACCGCCGCAGCCGCGCCCGACGCACCCTTGCCCGCGCGCCCGTGCGTGGCCTCGCCATCGCCTGCTGCTGCCTGAAGCGCTGCTAACCGCTGATGGACCTGCTGCTGCGTCCTACTACTACGCTGCTGCTCTACTGAACCTACTATTACTACTAACTACTGTAGCTACTACTATGGTTAGCTTTACAAATATTACATCGGGTAACCCCCTCGGCAGCCCCTAAACTCCGGTTAAACAACTACTAATAGGCCAAAAATAAATATGAGTAGAATGTACACTTGACAAACTTCATATTACTCCACTGGACCAAATTCATTTGATGCATGGTTTAAATCCTACAAAAATCACAAAATGCTTTGTTGGAACAAAAGTAACCCCTAGCTATGTGTGTTGCGTGTGTGTACCCACGGCTGACTATGCCACCGGCCGGCCCATGGTTTAATTAGGCTAGGATTAATTAGGGCTAGTTTAGGTAGGATGTAATTTAGTGCTAATTAGTCTATATAAACAATGCCATGTGGCCCCCTAGTTTAAATTAATTTAGCCTAAGTAATCTACACCTATGTCCATGACATGTGGGCCACCACCTCTCCTTTTGACTAGTCACATTGACTTGGTCAATTCGGATTTAAATTAAACACAAAATTCTAGAATATTGATAAAACTTTGGAAAATTATAAAAAATTAACCGTAACTCCGATGGAAAAACTTTGTACATGAAAGTTGCTCAGAACGACGAGACGAATCCAGATACGCGGCCCGTTCGTCCGCCACGCATCCCTAGCATAGGGAACCTGCAACATTTCACCTCCGGTTCATTTGTCCGGAATCGTGAAACACCGGGAATACTTTCCCGGATATTTCCCCTCTTCGCCGGTATCGCCTATCCCTATGTTAGGTCACCCCTAGCACAACATAGTGCTGCGTCTTGCTTTGTGTTACATTTGATTGCTCTGTTATTTATTGTGTTCCCCCTCCGTTACTCCTTTCCGGTAGACTTCGAGACCGCTGCCGATGTTCGTGTGTTCGACTACATCAAAGATGACCCCTCCTTCTTGCCAGAGCAACCAGGCAAGCCCCCCCTTTGATCACCAGATATCGCCTACTCTTCTCTATACTGCTTGCATTAGAGTAGTGTAGCATGTTACTGCTTTCCGTTAATCCTATTATGATGCATAGCCTGTCCTTGCTACTACTGTTGTTACCTTTACCTGTTATCCTAATGCTTAGTATAGGATGCTAGTGTTCCATCAGTGGCCCTACACTCTTGTCCGTCTGCCATGCTATACTACTGGGCTGTGATCACTTCGGGAGGTGATCACGGGCATATGCTATATACTTATACTGTTACATTACTTATGATACTGTTCGGAGATGGGGGCTGAAGGGGCAGGTGGCTCCATCCAGGTAGTGGTGGGCCTGGGTTCCCGACGGCCCCCGACTGTTACTTTGAGGCAGAGCGACAGGGCAGGTTGAGACCACCTAGGAGAGAGGTGGGCCTGGCCCTGGTCGGCGTTCGCAGATACTTAACACGTTTAACGAGATCTTGGTATTTGATCTGAGTCTGGCTACTGGCCTATACGCACTAACCATCTACGCGGGGACAGTTATGGGCACTCTACGTCGTGGTATCAGCCGAAGCCTTCGTGACGACAGCGATTGAGTGGCGCGCGCCGGATTGGACCGTAAGCCTGCTCTTGTATTAAGGGGGCTAGTTCTGCTTCCGGCCGCGTTCGCAACATGCAGGTGTGCAAAGGGCGATGGGCCCAGACCCCTGCGCCATAGGATTTAGACCGGCGTGCTGACCTCTCTGTTGTGCCTAGGTAGGGCTGCGACGTGTTGATCTTCCGAGGCCGGGCATGACCCAGGAAAGTGTGTCCGGCCAAATGGGATCGAGCATGTTGGGATATGTGGTGCACCCCTGCAGGGAAGTTAATCTATTCGAATAGCCGTGATCTTCGGTAACAGGATGACTTGGAGTTGTACCTTGACCTTATGACAACTAGAACCGATACTTAATAAAACACACCCTTCCAAGTGCTAGATACAACCGGTGATCGCTCTCTCACAGGGCGACGAGGGGAGGATCATCGGTTAGGGTTATGCTATGCGATGCTACTTGGAGGACTTTAGTCTACTCTCTTCTACATGCTGCAAGATGGAGGTGGCCAGAAGCGTAGTCTTCGACAAGATTAGCTATCCCCCTCTTATTCTAGCTTTCTGCAGTTCAGTCCACCGATATGGCCCTTTACACATTTACCCATGCATATGTAGTGTAGCTCCTTGCTTGCGAGTACTTTGGATGAGTACTCACGGTTGCTTTCTCCTTCCTTTCCCTCTATCCCTTCTACCTGGTTGTCGCAACCAGATGTTGGAGCCCAGGATCCAGACGCCACCATCGACGACGACTCCTACTACACCGGAGGTGCCTACTACTACGTGCTGCCCGCTGATGACGACCAGGAGTAGTTAGGAGGATCCCAGGCAGGAGGCTTGCGCCTCTTTCGATCTGTATCCCAGTTTGTGCTAGCCATCTTATGGAAACTTGTTTAACTTATGTATGTACTCAGATATTGTTGCTTCTGCTAACTCGTCTATGATCGAGCTCTTGTATTCGAGCCCTCGAGGCCCCTGGCTTGTAATATGATGCTTGTATGACTTATTTTATTTGTAGAGTTGTGTTGTGATATCTTCCCGTGAGTCCCTGATCTTGATCGTACACGTTTGCGTGTATGATTAGTGTACGATTGAATCGGGGGTGTCACAAGCGCTCACGAGCTTCAAACAAGCCGAGCCGAGCAGGGTTTTCTGCTCATTAATCTTAACGAGCTTAACGAGCCGAGCCTTAACGAGCACGAGCTTAACGAGTACGAGCTTAATGAGCCGAGCTGCTCGTTAGTCCACCCCTAGTGGGGGGCACGCCCTACCCCCCTGGTGATACGTCTCTGTCGTATCTATAATTTTTGATTGTTCGATGCCAATATTATTCAACTTTCATATACTTTTTGGCAACTTTTTATATTATTTTTGGGACTAACATATTGATCCAGTGCCTAGTGCCAGTTCCTGTCTGTTGCATGTTTTTGGTTTCGCAGAATACCCATATCAAACGGAGTCCAAACGGGATAAAAACGGACGGAGCTTATTTTTGGAAAATATGGAAAATTCGGAAGGAAAATCAACGCGAACCAGTGCCCGAGGTGGTCATGAGGCAGGGGGGCGCGCCCCCTACCCTCGTGAGCCCACCGTAAGGCGGTTGACGCTCTTCTTTTGCTGCAAGAAAGCTAATATTCGGAAAAAAATCACGGCGAAGGTTTCAGGCCCATCGGAGTTACGGATCTCCATATATATACGAAACGGTGAGACAAAGCCAGACGAGAACGCAGAACCAGAGAGAAACGGAGAGATAGATCCAATCTCGGAGGGGATCTTGCCCCTCCCATGCCATGGAGGCCAAGGACCAGAGGGGAAACCCTTCTCCCATCTGGGGAGGAGGTCAAGGAAGAAGAGGAAGAAGGGGGCCCCTCTCCCCCTCTCCTCCGGTGGCGCCGGAACACCGCCGTGGCCATCATCATCATCACCGCGATCTTCACCAACACCTCCGCCATCTTCATCAACATCTCCATTACCTTCCCCCCCTCTATCTACAGCGGTCCACTGTCCCACAACCCGCTGTACCCTCTACTTGAACATGGTGCTTTATGCTTCATATTATTATTCAATGATGTGTTGCCATCCTATGATGTCCGAGTAGATTTTCGTTCTCCTATCGGTGGTTGATGAATTGCTATGATTGATTTAATTTGCTTGTGGTTATGTTGCTGTCCTTTGGTGCCCATCATATGAGCGCGCACGTGGATCACACCATAGGGTTAGTTGTATGTTGATAGGACTATGTATTGGAGGGCAAGAGTGACAGAAGCTTCAACCTAGCATAGAAATTGATGCATATGGGATTGAAGGGGGACCAATATATCTTAATGCTATGGTTGGGTTTTACCTTAATGAACATTAGTAGTTGCGGATGCTTGCTAATAATTCCAATCATAAGTGCATAGAATTCCAAGTCAGGGATGACATGCTAGCAGTGGCCTCTCCCACATAAATACTTGCTATCGGTCTAGTAAAGTAGTCAATTGCTTAGGGACAATTCCACAACTCCTACCACCACTTTTCCACACTCGCTATATTTACTTTATTGTTTCTTTATCTAAACAGCCCCTACTTTTTATTTACGTACTCTTTATTATCTTGCAAACCTATCCAACAACACCTACAAAGTACTTCTAGTTTCATACTTGTTCTAGGTAAAGCGAACGTCAAGCGTACGTAGAGTTGTATCAGTGGTCGATAGAACTTGAGGGAATATTTGTTCTACCTTTAGCTCCTCGTTGGGTTCGACACTCTTACTTATCGAAAACTGTTGCGATCCCCTATACTTGTGGGTTATCAAGACCTTTTTCTGGCGCCGTTGCCGGGGAGCAATAGCGTGGGGTGAATATTCTCGTGTGTGCTTGTTTGTTTTATCACTAAGTAATTTTTATTTGCTGTTCTTAGTTGTTTTCTATCTTTAGTTATGGGTAGAAAACGCAAAATACCAAAAATTAGTTGTACCTACTGAACCAATGGTTGAAGAACCACTCAAAATCTATCACACTGCTCAAAGTTTTTTACTTGGATCATCTTCGATCCCTTTGTGCTCATGCCAAAACCCCAACTAGCTTAGTTGAGGGAAAATCTTTAGATGAGCATGCTTGTTATGTTCGACACCGTATATCTGAAAAAGGGAAACTATTATGGAGTCAAATTCAACGTTTGCAATGCTATGCTTGGAATTTATGTGAAATATATGATTTTACTTGTTTTTCTGAAAACCCTAAGAAACACCTTCCCTATCAATGTGAGTTTAGTAATAATGGAATCGTATCTTCGTATGCTAAGGGTGTTTATAATTACTATGATGTTCAACAAATTGAAGAATTTGTTGCTTTTAAGGGTGCTTCTGAAATTGCTTCTTTGATTGAAAAGTATGATGATACTCTTCACAAATCTGAAAATTTTGCCATACTTGAATATTGTTATGAGAATTATGCTTCTAATGCTTATGTTAAACTATATATGGAGGACTACTCCGCTGTCCAAGAAGAGATTAATATTTTGCAGGAGTCTATGGAAGAAGAAATTAATGAAACTGTGAGCCCATTGGATGAAAAAGATGAGGAGGAGAGCGAAGAACAAAAGGAGGAAGAGTGGATTGATCACCCATGCCCACCTTCTAATGAGAGTAACTCTTCAACTCATACATTGTTTAATTCCCCTTCGTGCTTACCGAAGGATGATTGCTATGATGATTGTTATGATCCCATTGATTCTCTTGAAATATCCCTTTTTGATGATGCTTGCTATGCTTGTGGCCAAGATGCCAATATGAATTATGTTTATGGAGATGAACTTGCTGTAGTTCCTTATGTTAAACATGAAATTGTTGCTATTGCACCCACGCATGATAGTCCTATTATCTTTTTGAATTCTCCCGACTACACTATATCGGAGAAGTTTGCACTTATTAAGGATTATATTGATGGGTTGCCTTTTACCGTTGCACATGATGATTTTGATGAATATAATATGCATGTGCTTGCTGCTCCTACTTGCAATTATTATGAGAGAGGAACTATATCTCCACCTCTCTATGTTTCCAATATGATAAAATTGCAAGAAACTGTTTATACTATGCATTGGCCTTTACTAGGTGTGCATGAATTGTTCTTTTATGACATGCCGATGCATAGGAAGAGAGTTAGACTTCGTCATTGCTTGATATATGTTGCTTTGTGCTCACTACTAAATTGCAAATCATTGTTAATTAAAATTGGCTTTGATATACCTTGGGATCCGGGTGGATTCACTACTTGAGCACTATATGCCTAGCTTAATGGCTTTAAAGAAAGTGCTGCCAGGGAGACAACCCGGAAGTTTTAGAGAGTCATTTATTTATGTTGAGTGCTTTCATATAGTTTTAAAACAACAAAAATAAAGAGGGGAACCCAAAACTTTTCAAAAAGGAAAGTGAAAGTGAGAAAGACAAGCACTGTTGAAGTGGGAGAGCTCCTTGAACTTTGTTCATGCTCACGGCAACTTTCTGAATCTTGATTACAGAAACTTTTCAACAAAAATAATTATCCCCTTGTACAATTCCATTGTATTATAAAAATAATGTGCCAAGGTTGCCTTTAGGATGTTTACATTTGCTTGATGGTTTGTATGGTGCAGGACAGAAACTTTGGCTGTAGTGCGCGATTTTACATTTTTTACTGGAACGTCAAATGGTTCTGATTCTTGTTGCACTGTCTTTCTGTACAAATTGTTTATTTTTCCTAAGTTTGGTAGAAATTTTCAAGTATCAGAAGTATGGTGAATGTTCAGATTATTACAAACTGTTCTGTTTTAGACAGATTCTGTTTTTGATGCATAGTTTGCTTGTTTTGATGAAACTATCAATTTATATCAGTGGATTAAGCCATGAAAAAGTTATATTACAGTAGACACAATGCAAAAACAAAATATGAATTGGTTTGCAACAGTACTTAGAGTAGTGATTTGCTTTATTATACTAACGGATCTTACCGAGTTTTCTGTTGAAGTTTTGTGTGGATGAAGTGTTCGATGACTGAGAAGGTTTCGATGTGAGAAGAAGGAAGAGAGGCAAGAGCTCAAGCTTGGGGATGCCCGATGAAGGAAATATGCACTAGAGGCAATAATAAAGTTATTATTTATTTCCTTATATCATGATAAATGTTTATTATTCATGCTAGAATTGTATTAACCGGAAACATGATACATGTGTGAATACATAGACAAACAGAGTGTCACTAGTATGACTCTACTTGACTAGCTCGTTGATCAAAGATGGTTATGTTTCCTAGCCATAGACAAAGAGTTGTCATTTGATTAACGGGATCACATCATTAGGAGAATGATGTGATTGACTTGACCCATTCCGTTAGCTTAGCACTTGATCGTTTAGTTTGTTGCTATTGCTTTCTTCATGACTTATACATGTTCCTATGACTATGCGATTATGCAACTCTCATTTACCGGAGGAACACTTTGTGTGCTACCAAACGTCACAACATAACTGGGTGATTATAAAGGAGCTCTACAGGTGTCTCCAAAGGTACTTGTTGGGTTGGCGTATTTCGAGATTAGGATTTGTCACTCCGATTGTCGGAGAGGTATCTCTGGGCCCACTCGGTAATGCACATCACTATAATCCTTGCAAGCATTGCAACTAATGAGTTAGTTGCGGGATGATGTAGTATGGAACGAGTAAAGAGACTTGCCGGTAACGAGATTGAACTAGGTATTGAGATACCGATGATCGAATCTCGGACAAGTAACATACCGATGACAAAGGGAACAACGTATGTTGTCATGCGGTTTGACCGATAAAGATCTTCGTAGAATATGTAGGAGCAAATATGAGCATCTAGGTTCCGCTATTGGTTATTGACCGGAGACGTGTCTCGGTCATGTCTACATAGTTCTCGAACCCGTAGGGTCCGCACGCTTAAAGTTCGATGACGGTTATATTATGAGTTTATGTGTTTTGATGTACCTAAGGAGTTCGGAGTCCCGGATGAGATCGGGGACATGACGAGGAGTCTCGAAATGGTCGAGACATAAAGATCGATATATTGGACGACTATATTCGGACATCGGAAAGGTTCCGAGTGATTCGGGTATTTTCGGGAGTACCGGGGAGTTACGGGAATTCGTATTGGGCCTTAATGGGCCATACAGGAAAGGAGAGAAAGGCCTCAAAGGGTGGCCGCACCCCTCCCCATGGGCTGGTCCGAATTGGACTAGGGAGGGGGCGCCCCCTTCCTTCCTTCTCCTTTTCCCTTCCCTTTCCTTCCCTCCTACTCCTACTACTTGGAAGGGCTCCTAGTTCTACTAGGAAAGGGGGAATCCTACTCCCGGTGGGAGTAGGACTCCCCTAGGGCGCGCCATAGAGAGGGCCGGCCCTCCCCCTCCTCCACTCCTTTATATACGGGAATACGGAGGCAGGGGCACCCCAGACACACAAGTTGATCCACGTGATCATTTCTTAGCCGTGTGCGGCGCCCCAGCCACCATAGTCCTCGATAATATTGTAGCGGTGCTTAGGCGAAGCCCTGCAGCAGTAGTACGTCAAGATCGTCACCACGCCGTCGTGCTGACGGAACTCTTCCCCGACACTTTGCTGGATCGAGTCCGGGGATCGTCATCGAGCTGAACGTGTGCTAGAACTCGGAGGTGCCGTAGTTTCGGTGCTTGATCGGTCGGATCGTGAAGACGTACGACTACATCAACCAAACGCTTCCGTTGTCGATCTACTAGGTATGTAGATCATACTCCCCCTCTCGTTGCTATGCATCACCATGATCTTGCGTGTGCGTAGGATTTTTTTGAAATTACTACGAAACCCAACACCCTGACCAGACGGGATTCCTCCCTGGGCGGCGTATCTCTGAGAACATCGTTTACGCCGCCGACCTTCTCCGAGCCTGCCATTTGCGCAAGGCTCCTACTGTGATCTTTAAGATCGACTTTCGCAAAGCCTTTGACTCCGTTAATTGGTCGAGCCTTCTCATGATTTTGTCTGCTCGGGGTTTCGACAACCGTTGGTGTGGCTGGATCCACTCTATCCTTTCTACTGGCCACACCTCGGTGCTTCTCAACAATGTCCCAGGTGACTGGATCCTTTGCCGCAACGGCCTTCGCCAAGGTGACGCCCTATCCCCTTACCTCTTTATTATTGTTGCGGACGTTCAACGCATGACGCAGGCTGCAAGCGCCGCCGGCCGGCTGCAGCACCCAATCGATCCCTCCCTCCCTGGTCCCGTCTTGCAATACGCAGATGATACTTTAATCCTTTGTCGTGCCGACCTCCCTTCCGTTACTTATCTTAACACCATCCTCGATGCTTTTGCCTTGGCGACCGGGCTCACCATTAACTTCCATAAATCTGGATTTGTCCCCATGCACTACTCCTCCGAGCTATCTGCTCAGATGGCCGCTATCCTGGGATGCCCCATATCCACCTTCCCTCAACCCTACCTTGGTCTCCCCCTCTCCCCTCTAAAGCTCCCCATCTCTGCCTATGACCCCCTCATCAACTCCTTTGATAAGTATCTGTCCGGGTGGCGCGCTCTTCTCCTTTCCTCGGGCGGTAGGCTTGTTCTCTGTAATGCCGTGCTTAATAACCTTGCCACCTATTATATGTGTTCCTTTATGCTACCCCCTGGAGTGCTTGAGCAGATTGATCGTCGATGTCGTGCTTTCTTTTGGACCGGCAAGGATACTTGCTCTGGTGCTCGCTGTTTAATTGCTTGGGACAAAGTGTGTGTTGATGTGCAGGAAGGCGGACTTGGCATTCGCGACCTCCGGCGGCAAAACATGTGCCTCCTTCTCAACTTCGTCGATGCTCTTCACCGGCCCGGGTCCCCGCATTGGAAGCTTTGGTTCCTCCGTAACGTCAGGGGTGACATGGGGGACCCCTGCTCGGCGCCCTCGTTCCTCCAGACGATCATGCAAGCTGCGCTCCCGACCTACCGATCCATCACTCGGGTGCAGCTTGGAGACGGGCGCACCACCTCCTTCTGGCAGGATCGGTGGTTCCCAGGCGGCGCGCTCTGCTTCACCTTCGAGGCGCTCTTCTCCCACTCGACGCGGCCCAACGCCTCGGTCGCTGCAGTTATCCAGGGCGGCCTCGCGCTCCAGCCGAGGCTCTCCGCAGTGGCGGCCGGTCAGCTCAGTGTCGTGCATGCACTCTTGCGCGATGTTCATCTGTTGGGTGTGCATGATCATCGCTTCATGGCGTGGGGAGGTGACCTTACCTTCAGCTCCCGAGCTGCTTTTCGTGTTCTGTCGCCACACGGCGTGCTCGACCAGGATTCCATCGACATCTGGGGCTCCAGGCTCCCTAGCAAAATCAAGATTTTCGCGAGGCTACTGGTCGGCAATCGGCTTAGCACTCGGGCTAACTTGTACGCCAAAAACTGCGCCTCTTCTCCAACATGTGCCTCCTGCCAGGCGGAGGAAACGACGGACCACCTCTTCGCTGCATGTCCTCGTGTGGCTCCGGTCTGGGCTAGGCTTGGCCTGGGCACCTTCTACTCCGTTGGTGAAATTCTCTCTACTCAACCCTCGCTGCAAATTGATGCTGCTGCCTGGAAAGATGGCCTCTACATCCTGATGTGGAGCGTGTGGAAAGCCAGGAATGATGTGGTCTTCAACTCCATCATATGCGGGACTTGCGACGTCCTCCGGCGAGCAGCCGACGATACGGCTTCTGTGGTCCAAGCGCCTTTGGAGAACTGGACCGAGGAGCAGCTCCTCCTGTTTCGCTCCTTCCTTTTCCTCAGCCACCTAGTCTTCCTCCTCTCTTTTTCTGTTTTTTTTGCCTCCTATCTTGATGTTTTTTATCTCCTCAAATGGAAAACACTGTATGACGCTAAGTCGCTTTCGGGTAATATACAACCCGGTGGGGCTTCCGCCCCCCCCCCCCCGTCATTCTCACAAAAAAAACCCGTCGGAGAATAAAATTCAAGAAGCCTCGCTATGTCTTGGACATCGATACTGCTACTGGGCGTGGTTTCGTCAGTGGTCACCCTAGACATGATTGGGGATGTCGTAGGCACCAGTTACCCAGAAAACAATAAGAGTAATGATCCAAAGGATCTCTCTCTGGCCTTCGCCTTGTCCAGACTGCTGGTGCAGGCTCGAGGATGTAAACTGCAACAAGAAATCTTCTGCATTAACCGAAAGCTAGTTGAAGACTAAGATCCTTGAGGACCAGAGCTGATCGTGCCTTCAGATCATGGAGTTGCAACTATCCTTCATAAATGAGTACTTCAACAGCCGTTACCCTATGGTCTTTTGGGAAGGGTTCAATTCTCTCTTCTCAAATCTGCTTCTCTCTGTGGTGAATTTGGCTCTTGTCTGCTGGCTTATTGTGGACATCTGCAAAAACTATAACAATGATCCCCCGCAAAATCACCAGTACAATCCCCCGAAGAATCACAGGGCTAATGTGGTGCATGGGTTCAACGTCGACATGTTCATCACATTTGTATTCATTTTCTTTATGGTGTTCAAAGAGATCTGGGAGATGGTCAGCTATATAATCTCAGACTGGACAAGGTTGCTCCTTGTGTGCAGCTATGCACGGCGGAAGGAAGAGCCCACTAGAAATAGATGTATGGAGAGAACAATGTCATCCCTTTTCAGATCTAGGGTAACTACTAAGCAGTGGCATGGGCTTATTGACCAGTATGTCTTCTTGGAGTCATATGATGACAGACCAAGATTTTGGAATCTGCTTCACAAGATAACCACAGGAATGGCACCAAAGAAGGATGATGGAGCAACACTCCGTGATGCCATCGATGTGCCGGAATGTGTCAGGCCTACAATACTGAAGAAGCTCTGTGCAAGCCTAGAGAAGCCCAACTCTCCTGACACCGTACATTATCAGGCAGACAGTCCTAACATAAATCATGAGGAGCCCATCATTTGGGGTAGTCGTTTTCTACCAAAGTTCATCACATCACTGCCTGAAGCTGTTGGAAACTGAAGGGAGAAGTATGATTGGGCCTTCTATGGCCTGCCCACGTGCTCTCATGTAATTCTTGTGTGGCACATTGCAACAAGCCTCAGCGAGATGAAGCTTGCTCGGGCACATGGCGTCGATTTAAGCAAACATGGGTTCCTGGTCTCCCTCTTGTCGTACATGACAAGTTGCTGTTCATCAAAACCATATCTTGTGGATGTGGACGAGACGACGAAAGAAAAGAAGAAAGTGAATGAGAAGTTGCCTGATAAGATCCAGGAAATGTATATCACTGCCAATAGCTTGTCTCGGTACTGTGCATATCTGCTAGTTTCAAAGCCCGACCTGATCCCTGATAGCTTTTATGTTCCCAAAATGGTCTTCCAAGAAACCGTAACACAAGCTCGTGATGGTATTCGTAAGGACTGTGACTCATTACAGAAGAGGTATGAAAAACTGTTGCAAGTAGGAGTCGAGGCCATCCAAGATGCTAACAACGTCATGAAGGATGATGTCGTACGACAAGGTGCAAAGCTGGGAAAGTTACTGATTGATCAAGAGAGTGAAGAAGGCTGCTGGGAGATCCTGTCTGGGGTATGGGCAGAGTTACTAGTGCACATTGCCCCCACTTGGAACGCAGAGGCGCACAAGGAGTGCCTCGAGTCAGGAGGGGAATTCATAACCTATATTTGGGCATTGCTATGGCATTGTGGAATCGAGAAGAGGAAATTATGGCCTGAGGAAGATTTGCATGAAAATGGTGGCCCTGGAACACCACCTCAGGATAACAGTGTTCAAACTAATAGCACTCAGCATGCACAGCAGACTTGTGCAGCAGGACCAAAGAAAGAAAGAGAGGAAGCTGTCATACAGAGATCAGAGATGCAGCAAGTTGATGCAGAGGAGAGGAATGGGTGGACCGAAACGCCAAGCGCAGATACGGCTGATCATCAGAATGGGCAAGGTGGCAGTATGGGGGTCAGAGGGATGCAGAATGGCGGGAACACATGTTACTTCAATGCAGTGCTGCAGAGTCTCCTTGCACTTGATAAGCTGCGTGCAAGGATGTTAGGACCCGATGCTCTGAAAGGGAACCTTGGTCAGGAAATACAGAAGCTCTTCATAATGACAACACAATACCAATGGCACAAGAGGTGTGCTGAATCCAGAGAAGCTCTTCTTACATGTGTGCTTAATGAATTCTGCTTATGACCAGCATATTAGGGGCTTAGCCAAGTGGGTTATGGCCCAAGTATCTTAATCATTATTAGGGGCTTAGCCCAATTATCTTATCGTATTAGGATCGTTTGCTTAGGAGTCAAGTAAACCTCTCTATATAAGGAGAGGAGATGTATTAATCTAATCAAGCAAGAAGCAATCAATATTTGCTCGGCTTCCCTTAGGGAGCCGGGAGACCTAAACCCTAGCCGCCTCTTGCGTCCGCCGCCGTCGCACCAGCCGCAAGGACGGCGCCCAGCCGCCGGCCGCCGCGCAATCTCCTCCTCCCTCCTCCCTCCTTCCCTTACAGGCTACGCCCTAGACCGGGTAGAACCCTAGTTTCTACCAATTTGGTATCCAGAGACTCGGGTTCGATCATGTCGTCATCCCCACTCACGCCGCCGCTGCCCATCATCACCACCGCCCCGATGACCACGGCCGGGTCCCCAACGCCGCCGGCCCCGATCACCTCCGCGCCGCTGTCAACGATCCCCGTCTTCACGCCGGAGGAGATGTCCAGCACCTTGCGGGACCTCGTGACGGCCGTCCAGGGCATCACCCTGTACCTGGCCAGCCCGCACGCCACCCCGCCGGCTGCGCCCCCCGCCTACAGCCATCCGGCGCTGCACTGGCCGATCCAGAACGCGTCTGGCCCGAGCGGGACGCCCCTGCTGCCGTTCCAGGCGGGACACACCAGCGGGCCCCCATCGCTGCTGCACCTACAGCCGCCCTCAGCCGCGGCCCAGCTCTGGCTGTCGTGGCCGTCCCAGGGCGCGCCTGCAATTGGCGGGACACCGCTGCTGCCGTTCCAGGCGGGGCACCATAGCGGGCTGCCACCGCCGCTGCTGCACCTGCAGCCACCCCCAGCCGCGGCTCCCCTCTGGCCGCAGTGGCCCCCTACTGCCACCGCGGCTACCGCCGCGTCCGCCCACTCTCCACAGCAGCCGCTGCAACTCCAGGCACCACCTCTGCCCAGCTCCGGACTGCCGTCACCGGTCGGCCTGCCGATACACCAGGTTCGGTTCCCGCCCTCCCCGTCGCCACTACCAGCTTGGGCGGCTGGGTCTTCGCCATCGCCAGTCTACACCACGGCTCCAGAGCAGCCGACCCCGTTTCCGCAGTTCGGCGGGCCATCCGGCTCCGCGGGTCCCAACCCGGAGTACTCCGACCAGGCGCCACCCGCCTCGCTGCTCCGCACCTCCGAGCCAGCTCAACACGGCACTCCGACCCAGACACCGCCACGGTTCGCCAAGATCGACTTCGCCACCTATGACGGCACGAAGGACCCCCTCAACTGGCTCAACCAGTGCGACCAGTTCTTTCGCGGGCAGCGCACCTGGCTCGCCTCTTACCACCTCCGTGGCGCGGCACAGACCTGGTACTACGCCCTTGAGCAGGACAAGGGCAGCATGCCCCCTTGGGAGCGCTTCCGCGAGCTCTGCCTCCTTCGTTTTGGGCCCCCGATCCGCGGGAGCCGCCTGGCAGAGCTAGGCCGCCTTCCCTTCACCTCCACAGTTCAGGACTTCGCCGGCCGTTTCCAGGCCCTGGCATGCCACGCGTCGGGCGTGACGGCGCAGCAGCGGGCCGACCTCTTTGTCGGTGGACTTCCGGATCACATTCGCGTGGACGTGGAGCTTCGGGGACCCCAGGATCTCCAGACGGCCATGTACTACGCCCGCGCGTTCGAGCGCCGCGCGGTGGCCGTCCAGCAGGAGTCACCGTCCCGGGCCACTGGGTCGCTACCCTGGCCAGATCCCGCTCAGGGTCGGCCTGCTCAGGCTTCCGCGGCACCCCTCGCCGCGACCGCGGCGCGCCCGTTCCGCCGGCTCACCTCGGTCGAGCTACTCGAGCGTCGCCGCCAAGGGTTGTGCTTCAACTGCGACGAGCCCTACACGCCCGGCCACGCCTGCCCACGACTCTTCTACCTGGAGGTTGCAGACTACATTCCGGAGGACGTCGTCGCCGCCGACCTTGCCGCCCCAGCTGTCACGAAGGTGCTTGACGCTGGTTGATCACCTCGAGGAGTTCAGCAAGCGCTTCCCCACCTTACAGCTCGAGGACGAGCTGTTTGTGCAGGCGGGGATAAGTGTTATGACCAGCATATTAGGGGCTTAGCCAAGTGGGTTATGGCCCAAGTATCTTAATCATTATTAGGGGCTTAGCCCAATTATCTTATCGTATTAGGATCGTTTGCTTAGGAGTCAAGTAAACCTCTCTATATAAGGAGAGGAGATGTATCAATCTAATCAAGCAAGAAGCAATCAATATTTGCTCGGCTTCCCTTAGGGAGCCGGGAGACCTAAACCCTAGCCGCCTCTTGCGTCCGCCGCCGTCGCACCAGCCGCAAGGACGGCGCCCAGCCGCCGGCCGCCGCGCAATCTCCTCCTCCCTCCTCCCTCCTTCCTTACAGGCTACGCCCTAGACCGAGTAGAACCCTAGTTTCTACCACTTTCCCTACGATGTAAACAATATTACGTCACATTTTTTACTTAAGGCAGACCATAAATTTTAAGAACCTAGGCTTGACGTAACGACAATACCAAGATTCCAAATCCCCGATTCCAGCTTCTTGGTGTTAAAAACTAAACCTGGAAGGCAAATGGGTCCTGGTATGGATTTAAGTGTCATGAACACCAAACTGATTATTGGTTAATCGGATGCATGTTGATAATAGTAAAGTTCATAAGGATAGGATTATCCCATAGAAGGATGAAGCCCCATATTTGGTCAGAATAATATACAAAAAAAGAGCTGACTGCTTTAGTGCTTACCTTTCCTCAATAATACTGAACAGTTGGCCGTATTGCCCATTCACATCATAAGGTACATATTCTCCACTTTCTGCTGCAAGGCAGCTCTTGTACTCGTCACGGTGCATATACCTAACTGCAGATACTTCACTTTCCTGCATATTAAATATTTATTAGAGTCAGTTTTGAAAATAAAAACCCGTGCAAGCAGTGAAACAAGGATAAAGAATAACAAATAATTCATCATTGGCCATACCTAAAGGTTTTCTCATGACGTTTTTAGAAACCATTTAATATACTGTAGCGTCATTAGTTGCATTAAACTTTTTTCTTACAAACTAAACAGCAGAGTACATACTTTCTTCTAATGCATAAGTTTTTGATCTTGACAACAATGAGCATAATAAAATGTAAGTGAAAAGGCCACTATTGAATTCTCACTTGGAGAGTGAAGGCCTCGAGTGGAATTGGAGTTAAAGTCGTCACAAGGTAAACATCATTGTACTCATTGTTGGTGTAAGTCCCATTGTTGATAACGCTGCAGCAAAGAGTCTAATATTAGCATCTCTTTTCTAAGGTATCTAAGGTGCAGATGATGATGTTGTGAGATTTATGTGAACAAAAATCAATATGAAGAAATACAGATTAGCATCTCTTAGGTTACTGGTGCTTAAACTGGTAATAGATCAAATGCAGTTATTAACAGAATATGCCCTACCATCTTAAACTGATGAGCATGCTATCTCACATAGGTAGCAATAAGGTAACAAACAGCAATGTAGACCTACTAACCATTCGTGAAGAAAAACGAAGATGAGCTCAAAAGCATCGACTGGAAGCTTGATGCCTAGTTCTTCCTGGAGCTCCCTCCTGTTGTTAATCCATGGCAGATACTAGAAAAGATTAGAACCCGTGATTTTGATACAGAAGTTGCCTAGCATAGAACAGC